>NC_072480.1:19237500-19538750 GCF_027574615.1 Eptesicus fuscus
AGGAAGTTTTTCTTTACTGAGACCTTGCATTCTAACTTATATGTTAATAATATATGAAGTTGATTAGTGCAAATAATCAGATAATATGTCCCAAAGTACATTCAAGACATTTACCATCACCCTACCCCAGCCCTTCCAAAAAAATATTTAGCCTCCTGTATCCTCTACCCTAATTAATAACATCACCATACACCCAGTGTCCTGAGCCAAGAACATGGTGGTTACCCAGCATTCTGTCCTTACTCTCATTTTGTATTCCTATTTTAAAGGTTCTGGGACCAATTCCATATCACAATTCCCCACACCACAAAGCAGTTCTTTGACACCAGCTGGGTGTTCTACAATGCACTCAATTCTGACACTAGCTACCTAGAGATAGTTGTCACCTGTGCATATGACACCTGGCTATAGATCACAGGTTCCAATGACAGCCTCCTTGGGTTCAATTAATTTGTTAGAGTGGCTCACAGAACTCAGAGAAACATTTTACTTACTAGGTCATTAATTTATTATAATAGAATATAATTCAGAGCAGTCAGATGGAACAGATGCATAGGACCAAGTATGTGGGAAAAGGCTCAAAGCTTCAATGGTCTTTCTGGATGAAACAATTTCCCAGAATCCCTACCTGGAAGTTCTCTGAACCTCATCTTTTGTTGTTTATGACACTATGTTATATAGATACGAGTGATTAAATCATTGACCAGTGGTGATTGATTCAACCTCCAGCCATTCTCTCCTCCCAGAAGTTAGAGCGTAGAACTGGAAGTTCTAACCCTCTGGTCATAGGTTTGGTTCTTTTGTCAGCCAGTCTCCATCTTTAGGTTACTTAGGAGCTTTCCAAATGTTATCTCATTAACATAACAAAATACACCTTTATGGCTCTCATAAAAGGAAATTCCAAGGGTTTTAGGAGCTCTGTGCTGGGAATGGAGACAAAGACCAGATATCTATCCTATCTAATAAAAGAGTAATATGCAAATTGACCATCACTCCAAGACACAAGATGGCTGCCCCTATGTGGTCAAAGATGGCTGCCCCCATGGGGACACAAGATGGCCACCACAAAATGGCCTGCAGGGGAGGGCAGTTGTGGGCAGTTAGGGGTGACCAGGTCAGCAGAGGAGGGCAGTTGGGGGTGACCAGGCTGGCAGATGAGGGCAGTTGGGGGAGACCAGGCCAGCAAGGGAGGGCAGTTGGGGGGTACCAGGCTTGCAGTGGAGGGCAGTTGGGGGGAACCCAGGTGTGCAGGGGAGGGCAGTTGGGGGGACCAGGCCTTCAGGGGAGGGCAGTTGGGGGGGACCAGGCCTGCAGGGGAGGGCAGTTGCGGGGAACCAGGCCTGCAGGGGAGGGCAGTTGGGGGGACCAGGCCTGCAGGGGAGGGCAGTTGGGGGGGACCAGGAAAGCAGGGGAGGGCAGTTGAGGGGGACAATGCCTGCAGGGGAGGGCAGTTGGGGAGACCAGGTCTGCAGGGGAGGGCAGTTGGGGGGGACCAGGCCTACAGGGGAGGACAATTGAGGGGGCGACCAGGCCCACAGGGGAGGACAGTTGGGGGGGCAGGCCTGCAGGGGAGGACAGTTGGGGGCAACCAGGGCTGCAGGGGAAGACAGTTAGGGGCAACCAGACTGGCAAGTGAGGGCAGTTAGGGGTGACCAGGCCGGCAGGGAAGGGCAGTTAGGGGCAATCAGGCCAGCCGGGGAGCAGTTAGGCATCAATCAGGCTGGCAGGGGAGTGGTTAGGGGGTGATCAGGCTGGCAGGCAGAAGCAGTTAGGGGCAATCAGGCAGAGGCAGGAGAGCGGTTGGGAGCCAGCAGTCCTGGATTGTGAGAGCGATGTCCGACTGCCCGTTTAGGCCCGATCCCACCGGGCGGTTGGACATCCCTCAAGGGGTCCCATATTGGAGAGGGTGCAGGTTGGGCTGAGGGACACCCCCCCTCTCCCCGTGCATGAATTTTGTGTACTGAGCCTCTAGTATATATGATAGAGAAATATGCTAATTAACTGGGACACCATAACAGGTCGACCGGACAGGAGGAGTTGCGCGCACAGCATTGGGGGTGGGGCAGCAGGGGCCTCTGCGCACCTGCGCTGGGCGAGGGCCTGATCAGCAACACCCGCGGCTGCTGCAGGGCCTGGGGAGCGAGGCAGGGCCGGACCAGCTACTCGAGGATGGGTGGTGCTGCGTGATTTCAAATCGCATGCTGGGCTCCTAATATATATATATATCAGATCCATCCCTGCCTCTCCTTCAGCACAGCTCTTATCTTGATTCAGGCCTTGGCATCTCTACCCAGACTCCATGGTCATTTCCTAATTGGTTGCCTTGTATGTGGTCTCACTTTTCTCCAGTCCATGCCACATACAGAGCACTGTTTGAGGTATTCCTCTTTCTAAATATTGTAATGGCCTTTAATGCCTAAAAGACAAAGTCCCTAATTTTGTTGCATGTCATTCAAGGACCCTCATAGTCTGGTACCTGCCATTTCTTTTCATATCAATTTTGACCATTTTCCTACGGTGCACCATGCCTTCATCCCATGCTAAAATTGTCAGATTTTGAAATACTATGCCATTTCATCTCACCATGTAAAACCATCTATGACTGTATCTATTTAAACTATTTGAGTTACTTTCATCCCTAATCTAAGGACCAATTTCTTTCCTGCCTACCCACCCAGGTTGATACTTTGGTCACCACTATGCCTGGTAACGGTAAATGCCTTCCATATATTTGTTCATGTACCCATTGTACCAACTAGACCTTCTTTCCTCTCAGAAGGATAGGGAGGGACATAGCAGATTCTGGTATGGGAAGAATACATAGTTTTGCATTCCATGTATTGCTGTCACCATAATAACCACTCAAATATTTGCTGAACACTGCAAGTCAATGATGGAAGAGTTTAAAAGAGAAGGAAACTCAGAGGAGAGAGCAATAGGAGCAAAGGCTCGGAAGCAGCAGTGAACTTGGGGTTGGCTGAGACCCTCTCAGAGTGTTTGCTTCCTGACATGGCTAACTTGGAGGTTTTCATGAAGGGACCAAAGGTGAGAGAAGGAGCCAATTGGAACAAAGCAGTGACTCGATAAGTAAAACATGAAGTGAGACAGAAGAAATAACTTAAAGACTTCTGCCTGGGATGCTGGAAGGCTGGTAGCACATTCACAGGAAATGATAAGCTTGGATTGCACATTCAGACCTGTTTCCACCATCTGATTTTTAAAATATGTCTTAGAGGAAAATCTGAATGGTTACCTACCAACCTGAGGGCTTACGCCACCTGGTGGCAGTTAATCCAGTCTCAGATTCAGCTCTTTAAGTGGCTTAACTCTCCAAATTTGTACATGCAAACCCTAACAGTGCCAAGCATGAAGCAGCTATTTAAATATTTTTTTGTTGAATGAATTAACTAAAGAGTTGAATGCATACATCAATGATTAAATATAGCAAAGCTCTGCGGTAAAACTTCTCTTATCTGAAGGTCAAGAGAGTAGTGCAGGGGCCCACGGCAGGCTGCCCAGGTTAAGCCACATGGCATGTTACCTGAGAAGCAGCAAGAGCACTGAGAGCTCTCTCCCTCTTCTCTGGCCCTAAAAGCAAGAAATAAATCTCCATGCTAGATGCCCTCCTCACTCCTAAAGGACTGAGAGTCATCCTTATCACAAGAGATAAAATCCAGGTCAAAAAAACATGTACAGACCGTATGCAGTAGCTTGGTGGTTGAGCATCAACCTATGAACCAGTAGCTCACGGTTCAATTCCCAATCAGGGCACATGCCAGGGTTGTGGGCTTGATCCCTAAGGGGCATGTGCAGGAGGCAGCTGATCAATGATTCTCTCTCATCATTGATGTTTCTCTCTCTCTCTCTCTCTCTCTCTCTCTCTCTCTCTCTCTCTTCCTCTCTGAAATCAATAAAAAATATATTTTAAAAAAGAAAAAGAAAAAAGCAGGTATAAACTTTATAACACTTTTACTAATTTACTACTCAAGCCCAAACTTTGTTTAGATTCCTATCTTTTGAGCACTGACTTTATTTATCCTGTCAATTTCTCACACATTTATTGTTTCTTTGTCTAAACACTATAAAAAAAAAAAGATGCCTAGTTTGATCACTTCTTCCAGCCTCAATTTATGATTAAGCATCATACTGTGATTGCGCACATATTAACTTGTTTTTTTCCTGTTAATCCAGTCCTATGTCAGTTTCATTATTCTATAACTAGTTCAGCCAGAGAACTAAAGAAGTGTAGAGTGAGGGAATTCTCTCCCGCTTCCCGACAGGCGGCATCTAGTTCCACACTATTAACTGCGCAGTGACCCTAAGAAAGTCTCCAGATCTCTGTGTCTCTGTATTGATGTACGTAGACTCTCTAAGTGGGTGACCCTAAGGGTTATGTCCAGCCCTAACATTATTGACTGTGGCTTCTGTTTATTTGTCCGGAAAAAAAAAAAGAGATAGTCAAGCTTGATTATACGTAAAAACCCCTTAAAGTTATAAGATTGTCATTTTTAAAATATATATAAAAACATGATTTTTCTGGAAAATTATTAGCTAGGATCAAAACTCCTTGGAAAGTCACAGCATAAGAAGGTTTATCAGAGGTGACATGCAAACTTTTGGCAGTTGAACTTGAACTCATAGCTGCAGGAATCTTTCTGGTTCTAGGCTCCCTTCTGACTATGTCTTCATCTCTCCTCCTCAAGTATGTATTTCAATAATGGCTTTCTAGATGCCATTCCTCCTGGTTGGACCCAGTCCCAGGATCCCCTACAGCATACTAGACCCCTTCCTCAAATATTCATGGGTGGAAAGCAAAGAATGAACAAATATTACTATGAATTTTTAGGCTAATATAAGGCTTAATATATGGAATTATGATAGTATATGGTTGTCTAACTTTGTCAGCTAAAATGCATGATATGCCACATTTTAAAAGAGACTTCAAAAAAATATATTCCTAACACAAAGTTTTGCATGCAATAGACATTCAGTATGTTTTAATATTTATGCTGATAATGAAGAGTTAAAAAGCATGAGCCAATTCTAGGAGTGAGGCAGGAATTATACAAGATGATTATGGAAGAC
The DNA here is from genome assembly GCF_027574615.1 of Eptesicus fuscus. Classification (NCBI taxonomy): domain Eukaryota; kingdom Metazoa; phylum Chordata; class Mammalia; order Chiroptera; family Vespertilionidae; genus Eptesicus; species Eptesicus fuscus. Next base: position 19,242,586 of record NC_072480.1, read on the forward strand.
ATGCAGTGCCAGAAAAGAAGGAGGAATGAAAACAAAACAAAAAACAACTCATAATGATAGTTATGTCAAAAGGACACAAGAGCCCAACTGAAAAAGTTCCAAGTGGCCAATTTGAGCAAGAAAATGAAATACTATCTGATTATAATCCAAAGTATAAAACAAATACCCATGAGTCTATACTGCTATAAAGTATTGCATAAATAATAAATGGAAGAAAGTAAACAAGTTACCTGTGCAGAAATATTTCAAATAATTTCTGTACATACTCTGCCCTCCGGAGGTGGAGCAAAGTTAATTGGTGGCTGTGCAGGCATCACCCAGGAGGAAAGCATGGAGGGGGAGGAAAGAGCAACGACACAGAGGAGAAACCTGGCAAACGCTGCCTCAGCCAGATGACCAACAGCGCTAAATCATAGTGATAGTACTTACCCTGGATATGACTTTGTTTCCGTGGTCTTCCTCCCCGAATCCATAATCCAAGTCTAATCATTAGAAAGACATCCGAGAAATCCCACTCGAGGTACATTTTACCAAATACCTGACTAGTATTCCTCAAAGCTGCTAAAGTCACGGAAAATCAGGAAAGTCTGAGAAACTGTCACAGCCAAAAGGAGACACGGTGACTAAATGTAAAGTGGTATCTTGGAAGGGGTCCTGGAACAGAAAAAGGACATTAGGTGAAAACATAGGGAATCTGAATAAAGTATGGATTTTAGTTCATTGTAATGTAACAATATTGGCTTATTAATAGTAACAAATGTACCAAATTAATGTACGATGTTAGTAATAGGGAAAACTGGGTATGGGATATTTGCAATTCTCTATAAATCTAAAAGTTATTCTAAAATAAAGATTTAAAAAAAAGAGCATAAGACAATCCTCCCATCACACTCAGCACCATGTGGAGATTCAAGAAAATGTCAAAGTATTATTAAGTACTTTTTGGAAAATTAGATAGAAGGATATATTAAAGCAACAGGAATTTTTTTCAATCAAGGAAGGAGAACGGTAAAAGACAGTTTTTGCAGTTATATTTTTTCACTTGAAAAATATATCTTTTTATTAAATAAAATATAGGAAAAATATAGAAAAAGCCAAAAGAAGAAATATAAGCAAGCTTTCATAATTTCATCATCCAACACAGCTACTATTATTATTGTTCTCAATTTTTAAAATATGTATATATGTTTGTTGTGGGTTTTCTTATATTGTAATCATATGTAATATATAATTTCATTTCTTGGAATTTTTTTCCCTCTCTTAACTGAAGATAAATCTTACATAGAGCTAGTTAATTGGTTGTATTCTGCATTTTGGACAGAATTAAAGTGAAAAGAACTATATGACTTCCCAAGATTATATGAATATCCAAGGTCTACTTTGCTTCTCCAGGATGTAGGACCAAACCAGAGGGGATGCATATGGTATCACACAAGAGCTTAATGGTATGGCTCTTGATTTCACTGTGGAGGAGTGAAATCAAGAAACAAAATGGAAAAAGGGGATAGTTCATTGTCAGGCAAGAGCCACTGAAATAAGAGATAGGGCACTAAGAGTATTGGAGTTGGAAAATAGTTTAGGAAAATTTAAAAAGGGCATATGTTTAAGAAGTGGGGTATGAACAACTATAAAAGGGCAAGGGATGAGAAGACCAGAAGGGATATCTATTTTGCAAATGTGTGATGTGTGAACATGTTGAGAGAAGAGTGTGGCTGAGTTAAGTTTAGGAAGTATTAATATTATCAAAATCTCCTTAGTCACTTCTAGGTAGCAGCTTGAATTCAGATAATACTGTTTCTTAAGATTTGATACAATGGCTATTTCCAGATGCAAAAAGGAGTTTGACATCTTGGATTCAACTAGATTGATAAACTAGAAACAGTAAACATTCTTGAGTACATATTGCCACCCAGTGGACAAATGTGTCTGATGCACAAAACATTTGCAATAGAAAAGACAAAGGAAGATAGTAAAGCTTTGTTTATGGTCAGTAAAAATCAGTTATCATGTGATCCAAACCTGAATCACACCACTTATTTAAATTGCCAGAGTAGATTTTTATACACATTTTCAAAATATTATCAGAGGCCTTCAGCAATGAGAGGAAAATGTTATGATTATGCCTACTACCACATTAGATACTGAAGTCTCATTAATGCTAATAAAACTTATGTCCATGAATTTCCAATAAGACAAGTTGGAGATACTTATAACAGAGCAGGAAGAGGATTGTCAAAGCAGAGTTTAGAGATTCAAATCTTGACTTCCTGGGGTGCTAAAAATCTTCTGGTATTTTGCAGCCAAGTCTATATATTGTGTTTCCTAAGAGGAATAATAGAATTCATGCAATTTGAACGACATTGAAAATCCAAGGAAAACTAATCTGGAGCTTTATTTTTTGCTATGTTTATGCAGTATTCATATCAAGAGGTTTATCCCATTCCCCTTTGAATACCTCCAGAGAGGGAACCCAGTAAAGTGCTTCTCCTTCGTTGGGTCTGGGATTTATTGAATTAACCCTACTTATAAGCTAGTAAGTCGGCCTATCACTGTTTCATGAATGTTGGCAGAAGACAGAGATGCCTGAGTCCGAGACAAAAGATTTCACTATTTACAGTTAGCAAGCAGGATGAACATCACATTTCAGTTAGTTTCTCTTATACCCCAAGTTCCATGGAGGAACCGAAGAGGGGCCCAGGTGTATCTTGTGCACACAATAGGTTTGTGTCTTAGGTTAAGAGTACTGAGCTTGAGGAATCCACGGCTTTTATAATAAGTGGAAAGAAAATCCACCTTCTTTCCAAAGTGGAATCACTATATCTCTCAATGGTTGCTTACTGCAAACTCAACACTGATAAATGGCCTCAACAAAGAGAAGTTAGGGCCTTGCTGGGCTACTTCAGGTCCATGGCGGATCGCCTTTCCCAGCATTCATGCTAACCCAAAATCAGCTTTCCTATAATTTCCATAATTAGTTCTAATTTTTTTCTATCCCTTCAGAATGCTGTACTTCAAACATCTGCAGTGTGCCACGGCAGATGCCACTGAAAGATCTTTTCTCCAAGCTAATACTTTCTAATGCCTTCCACCATTCCTTCCATGGAAGGAATGATCTGAAAAAGAGACTAAAAGAGACTAAATAACCCAGGATGGTCTAATAACTTCAGAGCAGAATAGAAACATTACTTCGCTTATTCTAGAACTATACCTCTATATGGTTACTTAAGATCCCATGAGCTTTTTTTTTTTTTTTTTGGCAATCACATTAATTTCCACTGAAAAAAAACCTGACTTTTACCTCAAACTGCTATTAAGTCATACACTTAACTTCTATTGTTATTCTGATATAGTTTCATATTAAAGGAATCACCACCCAGAGTCCATTTAACATAACAGAAAATGTTAGAGTAAGCTCCTTCTTTTAATAATTGTTATTTAGCAGTTCTAGCAGAAAAGTGTAATTCCTTATTGTCTCCTATTTTGTGAATTATGGACCTCCTCTATAAAAATTGTTCTCTGTGTTAAAATACATGGCATAGACTCTCATGCTCTTTGTTTTAATAAGAATCCAATAGTCAGAGATTTTTGTTTTCTTCCTTTCCTCCTCACACTACACATGTACGAAAATAGGTAGTTGACAATGTTTATCTTCTGCTTTAACAAAGAAAACTGGCATGTATATGTACAAATAGAAATGTTACTTTAAATAATACTACCAGGGAAATAATTTTAAATTTTTTGAATTTTAACTAAATTTCAAACATACAGAAAAGTAAAGAAAGTAGTACAATAAACCCTCCAGATAACCATCATTCAGATTCAACAATTATCAAGGTTTTGCCACATTTGCATCATCTGTCCCTTTTATGTCCCTTTTATTATTATTATTATTATTATTATTATTATTATTAAAGGATTTGGTAGCAACTCAGAGACACACATTAGTTAAGTCCTATCTAGTCCAATATAGATCAACAAGTGTAGTTGCAGATATTTTTTTCCATAACTGCTTTGTCATCAACATATAAAAATTAACAATAATTTTGTGGTACTATTTACTACCTAGCCATATTTAAATTTCCCCAATTGTCTCAAAAACATGTTGTTGTAGTTGTTTTCTTCTCATGGCAATCCAAACTAGGTCCACTCATTGCATGGAATTGTAATGTCTTCTAAATTTCTTTTAATCAGAATACTCCCACCTTTTTTTAAAATCAGCCAGTTGGGGAAAACAGATCACTTTTTTTTACCACTCTGAATTTGTGGTATCTTAAACTTAATCCTCCCTCTTCCATATTTATTTATTTCAATTTATTTCTTATAAATGGATAGTTAGCTCAATATTTAGATTAGATTTAGACTCAATATTTGTGGGAGGAATATTTCAAGGTGGTTCTGTGCACTTCCTGTCCAGCACATTGGGAAGCAACAATGTCTGGTTGCCTCATTATGATTAACTCATATTAAGGAAATATCTATCGACTCTTACTGAGGTTTTCTTTTTTTAAAAATTTATCTTTATTACTGCAAGTATTACAGATGTCCCATTGACCCCCTTCACCCCACTCTTGCCCCCTCCCCAGGCCTTCACTGCACTATTGTCTGTGTCCATGAGTATGTATGTATATATGCATATAAGTTCTTTGGTTAATCTCTTCTTTACCCTTCCTTCCTTCCTTCCTTCCTTCCTTCCTTCCTTCCTTCCTTCCTTCCTTCCTTCCTTCCTCCTTTTCTCCCTCTATCACTCCCCCCTTTTGTCAAGAACATATATTGAATTTGGTCAAGCTTTTTAAATATCTGTGGAGATAATCACATGATTTTTCTTCTTATAATTATTGGTGTGATGAATTTATAAATTATATAAGTGGATTTTCTAATACTGAATTCTGAAATTCCCAAAAGGAATCCCACTAGCTTATATTATATTTCTTAAATGTTTTTTATTCAACTTAATATTTATTTTATTTTACTTTTGTTTTTTACTGAACTCACTGGGGTGTCATTGATTAATAAAATTATGTAGGTTTCAGGTGTACAATTCTATAATACATCATCTGTATATTGTATTGTGTGTTCACCACCCCAAGTCAAGTCTCCTTTAATCACCATTTATCCCCCCTTTATCCTCTTCTACCTGCCCCACCCCCCTTTCCTCTGGTAATCACCATACAACAGTCTGTCTCTATGAGATTTTTGATTTTGAGTGTTTTTTTGGGGGGGACTTAATATCTTCAACTTTTTCACCCAGCCCCCAAACCTCCTCCCCTCTGACAGCTGTCAGTCTGTTGCTTGTATCTATAAGTCTGTTTCTATTTTGTTAACTTTGTTCATTGGATTCCACATATAAGTGAAATCATATATTTTTTGCATTGATATTCATAAGTGAGATTGACCTGTAATTTTCTTTCTTAAATAATCTTTATTAAGTTTTAGTATTAATACTAAAGGCCCAGTGCACAGATTCGTGCACCGATGAGGTCCCTCAGCCTGGCCTGTGGGAATCGGGTAGAAATCGGTCTGGTGCATGGACTTGTCCAGGGCATGTCCAGCCCATCTCACCCAGTCCTGATTGGGATCAATGGGGGCTGGGAAGGGACTACGGGATGGCTCCAGTATCCGGCCCATCTCGTCCAGTCCTGATGGCTGGACCCCAGCAGCAAGCTAACCTACCATTTGGAGCCTCTGCCCCCTGGTGGTCAGTGTGCAGCATAGCTACTGGCCGAACAGTCAAACAGTCGTTTAGGCTTTTATATATATAAACTAGAGGCCCAGTGCACAAAATTCATGCACGGGGGGGGGGGGGAGTGGTGGTGTCCCTCAGCCCGACCTGCACCCTCTCCAATCTGGGACCCCTCGAGGGATGTCCAACTGTCCATTTAGGCCCGATCCCAGTGGGATCCCAGTGGGATCTGGCCTAAACCGGCAGTTAGACATCCCTCTCACAATCCGGGACTGCTGGCTCCTAACCACTTGCCTGCCTGCCTGCCTGCCTGCCCCTAACTGCTTCTGCCTGCCAGCCTGATCGCCCCCTAACCACTCCCCTGCCGGCCTGATTGACACCTTACTACTCCCCTGCTGGCCTGATGGCCCCCAACTGCCCTCCCCTGATGGCCCCCAACTGCCCTCCCCTGCTAGCCTGGTCACCCCCAACTGCCTTCCCCTGCTGGCCTGATTGCCCCCAACTGCCCTCCCCTGCCGGCCATCTTGTGGCAGCCATCTTGTAGTGACTTGAGAGCATCTCGCGAGGGTGCAAGGGCCACCTAGGCTTTTATTAGTATAGATGATTGTTTTGTAAAAAGAATTTGGAAGTTTTCTTTTGTTTTTCTATACTCTGGAACAAATTAAGTAGCATAGGGTATGTCTGAGTTTAAAAAGTTTGGTAGAATTCCTTGGTGAAATCAATCAAGCCTGAAGGAATTACTGAGGTAGAGGAGTAGTCAAGAGAAGATTTGACAACTTTTCAGGGTTTTTAAGTGTAGTTGCATAGAATTATACAAAGTAGTCTCTCTTGCTCTCATTTTTTTTTCTGTTTCAAAGATTATTTTTCCTATCATTTTATATTTTGTAAACTTGTACTTTCTTTAATTTGGTTAACTAATAGCTTGCTTATTTTTGTTAATCTCTTTAACCAGCTTTTTTTAAATGTTTTTTTTTTCTCTTTTGTAGCTCATGAATATCTGCCTTTATTTTTATCAATTCCTACTGCTTACTTTTAGTTAATTTTCTTGTGTGTGTGTGTTCCATTGGGTTGTAAATTTAATTTTTTATTTTTATTGATAAAGGTATTTAATACTTTAAATAGAAAATGTAAATAATAGTAAAGGTCATGTAATGTAAATAAGCAATAAATGTTCTCTGTAACATTTCAGCTGTATCCCATGGATTTTAATTTTTATCATTATTTTCTAGACATTCTGTTTTGGTTTTGTAACCCCTTTTACTTTTAGCAACTCTTTAAGCATAGTTTTTCATCTTGCTTAGGTCATGCTCCTGTTGGTGATTTGGCCACTTGCACCTTTATTCTTAGATTTTGAGGGATTTCATGTCACCAACTTTTGTTAAAGATGCTATCAAGCTTTTTGTTTGTTTGTTTTTCTATCTTGTTCTGTTTGGTTTTCAGTAAGATTTAAAGTGATTATTCAAAACTGCTACATGATCACAAATCTACAATATTTCCCAACAAATTATTCAGTAAGACAATCAGAGTTGCAGATATTTTAGAGATTAAGGTTTATTGTCACAGAGCATTCTAACAAGTCCTGACCTCTGAGTGCCTGTATGAGGGTTGTTAGAAATAACCTTTACAAGCATAGTTTGTTTTGTTGTTTTGCAACTAGAGAAGAAGAAACTTTTCCCATCATGTGATTTATTTTCTTTCCTTCACCAGCACTTTGAATAGTCTACAGTTTCAGGCCAAGCACAGGAATCCCTTTAGCACTGAGAAAAGCAGGCCTGAGAAGCTCAAAACTTACAGGTTGAAAAGTATAGAATAAGCATTTTAGCAAAGAAAATCTGGGGCATATGCTATTCCAACTATATCTCCAACCAAGCACACAGCTTTTATAAGGAAAATGTAGAGTCATGGTGGAAGAGATTCATACTGTGACTCTCAAATAGTAAGATCTGCAATTAATCATTGAGTATTATTATCAAAGCCAGATTTTCATCATGTACTTTATTTTTAAAAAATCTTTATTGTTGAAAGCATTACATATGTCCTCCTTTATTCCCCCATTGACTCCTTCTAGTCTGCCCCTGCCCCAGGTCTTCACCACACTATTGTCTGTGTCCATGCGTTATGCATATATGCATACAAGTTCCTTGGTTAATCTCTTCTCACCCACTCACCTTCCCTCTGAGACAGTCTGTTCCATGCTTTGATGTCTCTGGATCTATTTTGTTCATCAGTTTATTTTTGAGTATTATGCTAAGTGAAATAAGCCAGTCAGAGAGACAAGTATCAAATGATCTCACTCATATGTGGAATCTAATCTCATCATGTACTTTATAAATAGACTAGAGGCCTGGTGCAGGAAATTCGTACACAGGTAGGGTCCCTAGGCCTGGCCAACTATCAGGGCTGATCGGAGCCTTCTGGCTGCCCGCTGTGGGACCTTCCTTCGTTCCACGCTGCCCCCTGGTGGTCAGTGCACGTCATAGCGAGTGAGCTAACTACCGATCTCCTGGTCGAACTCCCGAGGGGACACTTTGCATATTAGCCTTTTATATATATAGATGTGATCTTTGGAGGGTTATAAATTAAAAACTACATAAGTAAATTATATGAATAAAAACAGGGCAAAGAAAAGATAAAGCAGATACAGATTCCTTCTACATGTGTCTCTTTTATTTCTTCTAGAGTAGGTTGGAAAATTTGAGATGTGATTTCCCATAAACTTATAACAGAACATTATATTTTTTACCTATGGTGAAGTCTTTGTTGAATGGCTAAAGTTAAAAACAGTGGCCCCATATTCTAGAGAACCAAGCACAGAAAGCAGAATTTGCCCCATTTTGTAGTTCTCTAAATAAGGACTGTCTGCTTCATGAAGTATTAAATAGTAATCATTTTTCAATCAGTCTAAAGAAGACCATTTAAGAAGCCTTACTAAACTTGACCTGTGGTTCCCAAGTTCAGGGGTTGCATGCACTGGGATCTTTGCCTAACTCTCCCATTTAAAGAAAGGATGCTGGCTAGTGGTCGGAGCTGCCTGGAATAACAGAGAGGGCTCTGCTGCATATCTAGAATTTGAAGGGGCAAAACAGCCAAGTTCCCTGTAGGCTAATGCACCATAGCTAGACTATGGTGCTCTTTAGAAACCTTTGTCCAGGGGAATAGAGAGTGGCTGTATAGACTGTACCATCAAAGCAGGAGCTAACCCCTCAACCGGAGAGCACTTTGTCTGCATGTGTATATGTGGAGGGGGTAACTTGAAGAAGTCTCCCCCTAACCTAACTCATCTCTCATCCTTCTTTATCAAAACTCTGGCAGTAGCAGGTGAAAAAGTTGAGCAAGATAGGGGAAATAGAGAACATATCAAGCCTTATTCCTCAATACCTGTCTGGTCCAAGCTGGGGAGAGGAGGCACTTTAAATTTAGATCAGATGGAACTTGTTAACATTCTAAAATGTGTCACAAGTTAGAAACCAGAAAATCTAATAATGGGTAAAGTAACATGGCCAAGCACCTTAAAAACTGGCAACACACACACACACACCCCACCCAAAAATGGTTTATCATCTTTATTCTGCCAGACTTTGTATTAGATTCTTTCCCTTCCTCCTTCTCTTTTTCCTTCTATAGATATTAATGATTACATTGTATTAATAACCTTGCTAGAGACTAATAATATGAAGGTAAGACAGGGTCCTTCCTCTGATTGAGCTCATATTTAGTAGTAGGTAGTAAACAAACAAATATTTAAAACTCAGTGCACTAAGGACTATAAAAAATAGTGCACAGGTTGCTACAAGACAAACCACCAAGAGGTTGTTCTGAAGAGGTGACCCCTGATCCAAGCCTTAAAGGATGGTTATTAAGTTACTCAAGAGAAGTGGGATTGAGAATTGTTGTGCATCCAGAACCAGCATTAGGTATGAAACCAGGAGGCAAGAGTAAACATGGTTGTGGAAGATCATGACAAGATCTGCTGTGGACCCAATGACACAGAAAAAATATTTGTTCATGTTTTCAGATACAGCAAAACTTACCTCATGTGGTAGAATGTAGAGCTTTGCATTAACATGGCCCCTCACCCTGCCTAATGGAAAAGCTACTGAGCTTCCTTATATGGCCTGACATACTACTCACTGTGCATGTACTGCATTTACAATGTAACTGGTTATATTTCCATGAGGAACTTAAGGGACACTAGTGCTGTATTCATTCACTCAGATGTATATATCGTATATGTCCTTGATACTGGTTATTTGCTAATTTAGTAGAAAGCCTAAGTGAAAGTAGCCTTGAATCCAGTTTGAGTTCTAATCAGTCTTTGAATGTACACCCACTTCTGTGATCTGACCTAGCTTAGTGGCATATTCTAGGAAATGAAAAAAGTACAGAATGGCTGGAATATATGATATTGTGTGAGGAGTGGTGGAACTTGAAGAGGTAAGCAGGGTGAGATCATGACAGCAGTTTTAAACTTTAGTGAGGTCTTTATCTAGGAAAATTAAAAAGCCATAAAATAATTTTGAGGTATGTAATATGACCAGATTTGTATTTTGGATTCAATGAAGAAGGACTATCAGAAGGCTGCTCCAGTGAGGTAGGTGAGAGGTGATGATCTGAATGTCTGTGGGAGTTGAGCTAGAGACACAGGGACAGATGGTAGTGAGGGAAGGGAAGGGAGAAAAGGGAGGCATTCAGAAACACTCTAGGGTTTCTGGAAGGGCCACTGCATGAATAATTTCATTCTCTGAGATAGTACACCAGAGGAGAACAGGTTTTGGAGAGAAATGATGAGTTGAGTTTGGAGGAGGTTGTATTTGAGAGGCTCATAGGACATGTCTAACAAGCAATTCTATAACCAAGTCTGAATACATATTTAAAAGTAGAAAACTCAAAAGAATTAAGTTAACTTGTGCATATGAAGTATCAATTATGAAAACAAGGATGATGGGGAGGTGGCTAAGAAAATATAACTCTAAATACATGCTTAAGGAAATTAAAAGAATATGGAAGTACTGGTAAGATGTAAACTAAAGCAATGTGTGATGCAAAACTAAAAATTAAGAAAAATGAGGATATTAAAAACTCAAAACCCAATTGTCACCAGGAATGAACTTATTTTCTACAAATGCTTCCCATGAAATGAGAGTATTCTTTTGCTGTTGTTAGAAAGCCATGTGGTATTTTGAACTAGAGAGTTTGCTGGAAATTGTAATTGTTTAATAAAATACAGTAACTGGACACCCCAGCCTGAGAATTAAATAAAACAAAAAAGCCTTTACCAGATACAGAGAGAACATAGTTACCTCAGGCATTTGGCACAAACACACAGGGAATGCGTGTTTTCTTTCTCTACAAAGAAAATACATCTAAGGAGAGTGTAAAGAGTTCGTCTCCACACAATTGACATGTGATCATCGTGAGTCCAGACTAAATGTTATTAGGAAAAAAGAACTGGCAGACTTCCTTTCTCTTCATTAAGCAATGACTTAGCACAGAACAATGGCATTGCTTACAACAGTTCTACGGTCTTTGAAATCACAAGTTTAGAAACACGAGCTACAGTGGAAATGCACGCTTTAGGCCAGAGTTATAAATATATACAGTAGGCATATGGACCACATTTCCAATTTTTACTGCACAATAGAGAAAAATCTATACTTCTATTGCATCTAATGTTTGTGTGAATTTATATCAGTTAGAGCAAGAGACTATATATAGATCATACATGGCAGATACATATTTCTTGTTTAACATTTAGCACACACATACAAACACACAGATAACTGAGCAGTGTTTTCTTTAAAGTGGTGGATTTTCATAGGTTGGTGGCATTCTCAGAGTTCACATAAAAAGTAAAATGGATATACTAGTGAAAGTACAATGGACAATCTAGTGAAAACAAATACCAAATCCCACTTTGAGATATAAAATTATGTAATTCAGATGCCACTGTCATCTAATCTTCCAGCTTCTGAATCCATGGGTATTATTTACCTTTTTGTCATGTAATACAGAGTAAGTTTCTTTACATCCCCCTCCCCACCCCACCCTCCCAAAAAATGTCTATTTACAGAAAAGAAGTTACTGGAGATTCTGTAATAAGTGAAATCCAGGGGGGGTTAGGGTTCCTAAATGCTTTTATCTACTTGAACTATAATATATTACATCTAAATTAAGAGCAAAACATTAATTAACATTAAATGTCCTCCTTTTTTCCTGTACTAGTAAATTAACTTTATATATAAAAAAAGAGCATAGCTACTTGTAGAAATATTACTTCTAGTAGAAAGATCTTTTTTTTTTTTCATGTTTTACAAAGCAATGGAGTATAGCATATTTAGTCACTATGCTACTCTTCATAATTTACAATTACAATTAAGTAACTTTTAGTTTGGTAATTAGTACCTCCAAAAATCGTATCATGAACTCTTGTTTGATTTCTAAAATTAATTTCTCTTCTTAATAAAACTACAACTGATATGTACTATGCAAAGTTAAGTGCTTAGATTGAAAACAAAATAAGACTTATTAAAAATTACCACTGTGGCCCTGACCCCTGTGGATCAATTGGTCAGAGTATCGTCCTATATACTGAAAGGTCATAGGGTCAATTCCTGATCAGGGCACATACCCAGATTTCAGGTTCCATCCCCGGTTGGGGTGCAACAGATCGAGTTTCTCTCTCACATTGATGTTTCTCTCTCCCTCTCCCTTCCTTTCTCTCTAAAATCAATAAAAAACATATCCTTGGGTGAGGATTTAAAAAAATAATTTAAAAAATTATCATTGTGGTTGCAGACTAAATTTCCCCGAAACCTATATACAAATGCTTAAGAGTGATAGAGATCTTATAGAGGCAATACGATATGATTACTTAGAACCTAGTCATTTTGTTACTGAGTTACTGAATCCATACTTTTCACTGAATAAAACCGAAGAAGACAACTTTTCACTATATGCTTTGGTACAGATAATCCCAAATCATAGATAATCAAACAATTTTTATTTGGCTTTTGAATATTTTCATACATAAAGTAAAATATTCTGTAAATTTGTAAACTTCAAACAAAATAATGCCCAGTGAAAAATTAGAAAGTTATAAACCTTTCTCAATGTAATGCTAAGGATATTAAAACACTCCCTTACATTTTTATGCCTACTCCTTGCCTGGAAATAAACTCTAAACTCTTTGACATGGCATTTGAGATCCTAAATAATCTTCCTAACCTGTTTTGCCAGCAATTTCTGTCCACATCCTTCTTTTTCTAGAACATGTTATAAACTTTCAGTTTCATGTCCTAGTTCATGGTGTTCCCTTAATCTGTTATGGTTTTCATTTGTCAAAAGCCTGTACATTTTTCAGGCCCATGTAATCTGTCATTTTCTCTGCAACATCTTTTCTATCTTGCCTTCAAGGTAGTGTTAATCCTTCCTTCTTCTGTACTTTTCTTACTGCTATTAAAATTAAATTTAAGTGTTAGAAGTTTTTATCTCCTCCACAGTATTACACTCAAAAGGAAAAAGTCTTATTTATTTTGATTTCACCCAAGCTTCACACAAAGACTGAGAGTACCCAATAAATACTGAACTGAACAGACATAGTCTTGATTTATGTAACAAACAGAGAAACAAACTTTAAGATTAATCCTTACCTATATAAAATGTATAAACCACATCCCACTGATTATTTTGTCAGTTATTGTTAGAATCAAATGAAAATCATTGGACTTTGGATAATAGTGAACATTAACCTAAACATGAATTTTCCATTGTAATCCTTTTGGTGCTAAGTAAATCAAACAACTAAATCTCTCTCTTGCAGTCAGGCAGGAAATAGTTATCTAAAAATCCAGTCAAGTATCTGTAAAAATAAATAGAAATCAAATATGAGATCCTTACTAATACTACTAGAATATCAAAGTAAGAATCATTTAGTTTGTTAAACTCTTTTGTATGTTAAAGGGTTAAAGACATTTTGAAGACTAAAAAGATTAATTCAATTAAAAGTAACTTTAAGGAAAAATAGATCTATGCTAAAGGGTCAGTGTTAAATCACGGTCATGAAATATTTTTTTATAACTCTTTAAAAAATCTAATAATTGATAATATGTTGAAATTGCATTCAATATTGCTCTATGACTGTAGATCAGGTGTCAGCAAACTATAGTCTGTGGGCCAAACCTGGCTCCTAACCTATTTTTTTGTAAATAAAGTTTTACTAAAACACAGCCATACTCATTTGTTTCTCTATTGTTCCTGTCTGCTTTTATTCTGCAAAGTTGAGTAGTTGAGACAGAGATTGTATGTTTCACAAAGCCTAAAATATTTCTTTCTGGCCCTTTAGAGATAATTGGCCAACTCCTGCTGTAGATAATCAGTTAGAAAAAATCTAGTTGAAAACCAAGCTAGTTTGTATATGTGAGAATTTATTATTCTAGACTTTAGTATACTTATGCAAAGTTTCCTTCTCAAAACCAAAAAAACCCCAAAATACAAAAAAGGTACAAGGATGTTATGACCCAGCAAGCCTTCTTTTGGGTATTTACCTGAAAAACTTGAAAATACTTATATGTAAAGATATATGTACCCCTGTGTTCACTGCAGCACCATTCTCAATAGCCAAGACATGGAAATAACCTAAGTGTCCTTCAACCAATGATTAGATAAAGAGATATGATCAATATACACAGCCATAAAAAATATGAAATATTGCCATTTGCAACAATATGGAAGAATCTTGAGAGTATAATGCTAAGTGAAATAAGTCAGATGGAAAAAGATAAGAACCATATGATTTCAGTGATATGTGAAATATAGAACAAAAAGTAACAAGCAGCCCTGGTCGGTTTGGCTCAGTGGATGGAGCGTCCGCCTGTGGACTGAAGGGTTCCTGGTTTGATTCTGGTCGGGGACACATGCCTGGGTTGCTGGCTCGGTCCCCAGTAGAGGGGGCGTGCAGGAGGCAGCCAATCAACGATTCCCAGTCATCATTGTTCTATCTCTCTCTTCCTCTCCTTGCTCTCTGAAATCAATAAAAAAATATATATTTTTTTAAAAAAGGAACAAGCAAACAGATGACCTCCTAGACACACCCACCAGTATGGTGATTATCAAAGGGGAAGGGGAGTGGGGGGAGGATTAAGAGGGTAAAGAGTGTCAAATACATGGTGACAGAAGGAGACCAGACTTTGGGTGGTGAGCACACAATGGAATATACATTCCATGTACTATAAAGGTGTATACCTGAAATATATAGTTATTAACCAATATTGCCCCCAAATTTATTTTTTTAAAGGGATGTTATGATTAGAAATGTTATAGATGTCAACTAGATAGGAGAGATAAAGGGCATACATGCAAAATATTTTTTAAAGAATAAATTATTTTATTTCAATATATTTAACATATGCCTACTTGATTATTTTTCACTAATTAGGGAAAGTAGTGGCTGCTCTTTATATCTGAATATACCACTGAAAAGTATCTTTTCTACCACTGCTGTTTTACTAAAAAGCAGAAACTTAATTCTTCCTATAGGAATAAAGGTTTAAAATTAAATATAATTATTTTTTAAAATGAGAGGAGGAAAAGAAGTAGAGAGGAAGGAGAGAGGGTAGATGGAGAGGAGAAGTGGGAAGAGGGGAAAAAGAAGGTACTGTACCTCATTCTCTAATTGATATGAAGCCAATCTGTGTACCAAAATTAAGGCCATCACGGATATGGGAGAAGAACTTCTCAGGATGGCAGGATGTACAGAGGTTGAGATCTTGCATCTGGTCCTGGATATTCTGTGGTAGAATTCCTCCTTGTTCTAGAAGAATCCTTAGGATAAAGATTTTTCAAAAGACAGCAAGTTTATTTTATCAAAAGCCAAAGCAATATGAAATAAGTATGGATATTGGTATAAAAGAATTCTGGGAAAGATATGCTTGGAACAATGCAAACTATTATTCAGTTACAGAACATGGACTAGTCAGGAAATGGTAGATTTTATCACCATTTGTCACCTACATTCATATATAAACTATAGAATCTTTCTTATTGTACTGCAGATATAATCTGGGTACAGAATTTTGTAATAAAAATCAAGTTCTTATTTTAGAAGAAACTTTAAAGTTACCAGGGTAGCGCTGACCAGTTTGGCTCAGTGGATAGAGCATCAGCCTGTGAACTGAAGGGTCCCAGGTTCAATTCCAGACAAGGGCATGTACCTTGGTTGTGGGCACATCCCCAGTAGGGGGTGTGCAAGAGGCAGCTGATCCATGTTTCTAACTCTCTATCCCTCTCCCTTCCTCTCTGTAAAAAAAACAATAAAATATATTTTAAAAAAAAAAAAAAGTTACCAGGGTATTTGTAGACAAGATTCCTTTGATTCAGACAGAGCATGCCTTTAAGTCATTTGACCCTCCTATCTTCTTTCTCCTATTACCAATTTTTTCACAGAAAATTTGCTTCTTCATAAGACTTTATGATATGAAATATGACTATCAATTAGTGATACTTATTCTGCAAGTAACATTTAAGAGCATATTTCAATCCTCTCTGCTAATGTGCTAAATGAGACAGAACCTAGGCAAGGTTCAGCTGAGTAAAATAGAAACATGATTCAAATCAGACATCAATTTTCCTTTGTAGAAAAGACAAATAATTTCAACAGCTATTAATAGCAAAACTTCATAAATTCAAAAATGTTAAGGGGCCATAAAAAAACTTGAAAGTGACTATGTGTTTATAATATCTAATATTTTTGCTGAGAAGTATATTCCTCTAGTTAGAGAATACAAAGAATTTTAAAGTATCAGTTTCCTGATAGTTAATTATATTTAGGAGAATTTAGCTGATGAATAACAATGCAGTAAAACACATTCCAACTTTTCTCTATGAAGTTTAACCTCCCCTTTAAATCAAAGAGATACCAGCCAGAAAAATGTCTGTTATTAAAACTTAGATGAGAACAGATTTCATATTTAAATTAGTTTTTTGTGTACACGTATTTGTCAGCTATTTCAATATTTGCTAAATGAATTTTTCTTGGAATTACTAATTGTTCTCTAAATTAATTTTCATTGAAAACTTGCAGTTCTGGAAAGAAATCGAACATACCTGGTGGCTTTACGAATGTCAACATAGGGATTTGGTGAGTCAAATAGCCGCACACATTCAGGATCAATATTATGAAATGCATTTGCAGATTCCCTTGGGAGAGTAAAACAGCAAGGTCCTACTGAAGGTCCCAGTATGACAATAATATCTTCCAAACTGCAACTATATTCTGCTATCATAGCATTCACGGTAGCCATAGCAACACCTAGCAAAGTACCTTTCCAACCTGGTAAACAGGAAGAAAAAGAGATAAGGACAGTTAAAGCATAACAAAATTTCACTTTAATTTTTTTTTAATCCTCATCTGGGGATATGTTATTTATTTATTTGAGAGAGAGGAAGTGAGAGGGAGAGAGAGAAACATCAATTGGCCTGACTGGGAATCAAACCCTAAACCGTTTGATAAGGGACAACGCTCCAATCAACTGAGCCACACCAGGCAGAGCAATTTTACCTTAATTTTTATCTAAGTTAAAAATAACCACAGTTTGTGTTTTTTTCCAAATCCAGAAATAGTAAATGAATCACAAAACTGAGCTAACTAATCACTTAACTAACTAAAATACTGGCTTTTAAATGAGGTAACTATACATAGGCCCTGATACAGAAGCTATTTAATGGGGAAGAGGTATCCCTTCCACTTCCTTTTAAAAATGTCCTGTACTTTTAGTTTCCACTGGCATTATGCCTTCTTATTCTTCTCTTTCTCTCCCTCCCTCACTTTTCCCCCCTTGTTTTTAAAAATTGTAAAAAATAAAATAAAATTTACAATTTTAACCAATTTAAAGAGACACTTAGTAGTGTTAAGCATATTTACATTGTTGTGCAACAACTCTCCACAACTTTTTCATCTTCAAAATTGAAACTCTATACAATATACAAGTTTTAAACAATAAATATCCCTTCCCACCTCCCCTGGTCCCTGGCAACCACCATTCTACTTTCTGTTTCTGTGAATTTGACTACTCCAGGTACCTCATGTAAGTGGAATCATACAATATTTTTCTTTTTGTAACTGGCTTATTTCACTTAGCATAATGTCCTCAAGGTTCAATCATGTTGTAGCATGCATCAGAATTTCTTTTTTTTTAATGTCATTATTAATTTCCGAGAGAGGAAGGGAGAGGGAGAGAGGGATAGAAACATCAATGATGAGGGAGAGGCATTGATTGGCTGCCTCCTACACACCCCCTACTGGGGATTGAGCCAGCAACTTGGGCATGTGCCCTGACGGGGGGGAGGGGGGGGCCAGGGGGGGGATGAAACCTCAAACTCCTGGTTCATGGGTCTATGCTCAACCACTGAGCACAACAGCCGGGCTGGATTTTCTTCTTTTCTAAGGCTGAATAATATTCCATTTTATGTATATAGCACACATTGCTTATCTATTAATCCATCAATGGACACCTAAGTGGCTTCAACATTCAACATCTTAGCTATTGTGAATAATGCTATTATTACCAAGGGAGTGCAGATATCTTATTGAGAACCTGTTTTCAATTACTTTGGATTACATACTCATAGGTAGAATTGCTGGATAATAGGGCAATTCTATTTTAAAATTTTTTAAGAAACACCATACCATTTTCCACAGCATTGCACCATTTTACATTCTCACCAGTAGTGCATTAGGGTTCCAATTTATCCACATCCTCATCAACACTAGTTATTTTCCTTTTAAAAAATATTAGCCACCCTAATAGGTATGAGGTGATATCTCATTGTGGTTCTGATTTGCATTTTCCTA
This sequence comes from Eptesicus fuscus, assembly GCF_027574615.1. Lineage (NCBI taxonomy): Eukaryota > Metazoa > Chordata > Mammalia > Chiroptera > Vespertilionidae > Eptesicus > Eptesicus fuscus. The sequence continues at coordinate 19,261,113 of NC_072480.1, forward strand.
ATTATTTGTGATGCTGAGCATCTTTTCACATGCTGTTAGTCATTTGTATGTTGTCTTTGGAGAAATGTATATTCAAATACCTTGCCTATATTTTAAATAGGTTATTTGTTTTCTGTTGTTGTTGTGGAGTTGTAGTTCTTTATATATTCTGTATATTAATCACGTGTCAGATATATGAATTGCAAATACTTTCTCCCAGTCCATGAGCTATCTTTTCACTTTGTTGATTGTGTCCTTTGATGCAGATAAATTTTAATTTTTATGAAATCCAATTTATTTTTAATTTTGTTGCTTTTGCTTTTATTGTCATATCTAAAAAACCATTGCCTAATCCAAGATCATAAGAATGTACACTTGTTTTCTTCTTCGAGTATTATAGCTTTAGCTCTACATTTACTTCTTTGATCCATTTTTAAGTTAATTTTTACATGTTATAAGATATAATCATCCATTTTTTCCATGTGAATATCCAGTTTCCCAGCATCATTTGTTAAAGAGACTGTCCTTTCCCCATTGTATAGTTTACATACCTCGTTAAAAATCAACTGACCATATACGAAATGGTCTATTTCTGGATTCTCTATTCTATTCTATTGATGTATATATCTGTCTTTATGCCATTCTGCTTTGATTACTGTAGCTTTATAATAAGTTTTGAAATCAGGAAGTATGAGACCTCTAACTTTGTTCTTTTTCAATAGTTTCATTTTATCAGCTTTACCTTTGATATTTTAAAAATGTTTTAAAGCCTAAAAAGTAACAAATAACATTCCCTTTTTATATCCAGGAAGTAAGATTCAAATTTTAAATAACTTTAGCAATGTCTAGTGGTCTAATTCTTTTACTCTAGCCACTTTCTTATTTAACTATGGCCTAAAAAGCAAAGTGGTCATAGATTTACAAACAGAAGGAAATCCAAAAGATCATCCCTCACTTCACATAGATGTACAACCACTGGATAACCTAAAACAGTATTTTAAAACACCTCCAGAAAATAAAATTCCATAACCTTAGCACAAAATCTAAAAATCCTTCTTTGTTCTTAGCATATTAAGCTAAATGCAACTTGCCAAATATTTCTCACTTTTTTTTTTAACCTACATACCTTTCCACATGCTGCTGCATCTTTATGAACACCTCTCTGAAACATGCCTCACCTTCCTAGTCCTCATTGTCTAGACTTCAAGGCTTCTCAGTGGCAGTGTCACACCCTGGGGAGTGTTTGAAAAGCATGAAGGCTTTTTTTTTTTTTTTAATTACAACTGGAAATTTCGAAAGCCAAGCAAACTGTCTGCAATGTAAGATCATCTTGCCCAAAATGTCCCCAGCACCCCTCCTGAGAAACACTGGTACCTAGCCAAACTCTACAAATTCCTCAGGAATCAGCCTAGGTACCACTTTTGGGGGGAATTCTATTCTGATTCATATAAATTGACTTAGTTGCTGCTTTTATCTGCTTCTATAATAGGAGTATGTTGAACCTACCCCTATCTTTATACTTATCACCATGTAAAGTAATTAACTGTTTGTGTATCTGTTATGCCTACCAGAAAAAAAAAAATTGTCCTGTGCTTCAAAAATGGTAAAATCCTAAATGCTTAATTAAATTTGCTTACCAGCTCTGACCAGTTTGGCTCAGTGGATAGAGCGTCGGCCTGCGGACTCAAGGGTCCCAGGTTCGATTCTGGTCAAGGGCATGTATCTTGGTTGCGGGCACATCCCCAGTGGGGAGTGTGCAGGAGGGCAGCTGATCTATGTTTCTGTCTCATCGATGTTTCTAACTCTCTATCCCTCTCCGTTCCGTTCTGTAAAAATCAATAAAATATATTTTAAAAATAAATAAATAAATTTGCTTACCAGCGTGAGCAACCCCACATGCTTTTTTGACAGGATCTGCAAAAACTATCGGTATACAGTCAGCACCAAGAGCTGCTATTGTGACTCCTCTCTGATTTGTGGTGATTCCATCATAAGATTCCGGCTCCTTCCTTCCCATAACCCAGACGGCATTGGCATGATCTGTCTAATACCAAAGATATGCAATAAAAATGTTTTCAAAGTAGGATTTCTCATACCATAAGCTTTTCTGAAAGTATTCATTTTGTATAAAATTATATAACCAGTTTAAGATTACTAGCATTAATTATATATATCACTTCTGTATATGGTAAAATACCAATGTATTATCATTTAACTTTTGGTATTATAATTTCTGCATATTTTATTCAAAGGAAAGCAGACTTTAACATGTTAAAGTTCAATACTGTCCTTCATGAATACCTCCTACTAGAGATGGGTAAGTCTCTAAATGTAGTACTTTCCACAATGAACTAATTCACTGAAAGAAATTAATTACCAAGTCAATGATATTTTTACTTTTCCTAGATTCAATTAAAACTAGAATTCTTTAACAAACAAAGCACTATCTCATCAATTGTACTCTGGTGTTAACTTAGAAAATAATGGCCTTTCTCTTTCACAGTTCAGGAACCTTTCTTCTAAATAAAAAACGGCAGTGATACTATATTCTCTGAGAGTTAACTGTACTTTTACATGTGAGGAGCTCCAGGTGAAAACATATATATATATTGACATAGAATTGTCATATATGTGTGTATACATATATGACAATTCTATGTGTGAATACACACACACACACACACACACACACACACACATAGAATTGATTTTTAGGCTATGGTATACGGATCAAAAAACATCAACTGTCAGAACTATCCTAACATTTTACATAAAACACCAGATGCAAAAATTAAATAGCTTGTTTAAGATCCATTAATCATTAGCAGAGTCAGTAATATACTTCAGATCTTCCAAAATATGAAACATAATTTTACCTTTATTCTGTAAAATTTCTTCACATTAAATCCTGCAGCATTCCCCAACCTACGCAGATTTTCTTGAACAACTACCTGGGGATCTCTTCGCTTGGAACTACTGAAGAGATTGAATGAGCTGAGAGTTGGTATGTAAGATATCCCACCTGTTCTTGTAGTAAATCCATGTATGAAAATATCTATTGAAGATAAGTAATGAAGATTAAAAGTATGTTATACAAAAGACTATAAAAAGCATTACAGACCCTATCTCTTGATAAGACTTTCCCTGATCCTTTCAGTCTGCTTTTGTTTATCTAGCACCTAATTTTTATAACACTTTGTACCTCCGTATGTTCTTAATATACACTGCTTTGTGTTTGTTTTACCTTTCCTATGGATTTATTGCTCTTCAAAGGGTATCATCTGTCCCATTTGTCTTTGTTACTCCCAATAGTCTATAGCTCATAATAAATATCACTTAACCAAGAAGATTGACTGTTTTAAATTTCACTCTTCTGTAATGATGACAATGAGTTAAGATTTCAGAATTGCTAAATAGGAAATATCATTTAAAGGAAGCCTGGGGATTTGTCTTAAAGCTGAATTTGCATAAAGCAAATTTATTTATGTAGAGGGCTTTTAAGGGACTATCCCTTAATATCCCTAACACTACCAGACCACCCATGACATTCCCATGTTTCAACCGATGGTAATAAGCACATAAGCCCAGACAGTCTACAAAAGAAAGAAGGAAAAAAAGAAGTGAATAACTTCTAAAGAATGACTGGTTTTTCACATGCCTGGTGAAAACAACAATAGTGTCTAATATACCTGAGATCAAAGGAGATGTGATAATGGTTAATTCTCCTTTCAGTGCTGGCAGACTTCTCAAATATGTTTCTATTTCATTCTGTATAGCTTCCAGTTCTTGAGTTGTGATCACGTTTATCTCAGTGGACTGTTTCAAAAGACCTCCCTTCAAAGTTACCTGTAAATCTTCAAACTCAAAATTGTAAACATCAGTGAAGAGTTGATCAATAAAAGCCTTCATTAATGTCTTCCGGTGCATGGGTACAATTACCTTAATGCTGCTCAGATTTTTTTCATCAATTTTTTGTTTAATAGTATACAAAGAGGCAACCATACTGGGATTGCTAACAATCTCAAATTCTCTCAAGAGAGCTGATAATCCATTGGCTGTTTCTAATTCGTAAGTATCCAGGTCACCCTTCCTTTCACTGCTGATGTTGCTGCAACACATTATGCAAAGGAACTTGGCCTTGGCAGCATGGTGGAATCTCACAGCATTCAATGTCTTCAGTAATGTCTGATAGTTTTTCTGAGAGTTCAGTGTCAAACCAAATAGATCAATCAACACTGCTTCTGACATCCTTCAGGTACTGTACAAAGCTCTTCAAAGAAGACTTTTGTGCCCTCCCCAAAAAAATCACCTGTAAAGAAATATTAGCATAAATAAGAATGCAAAATTAGATCAATCTTATAGTTACAACAGAAATATATGGCTGGGGGGAAAAAAAAGAATCGCATTGATCTAAAAATGTGACCAAAATTGCAACTCTAGACCCCTCCCAGAAAAGTCAGAAAATTGTCATAAGAGAATCGTGACAATTAAAACAAAGCTATTTCTTAATTCATTTTCCAAAAGGATATGTACATCTTTCCAGAGAGGCAACAGTTCCTCTGTTTTTGTTTTTATAAGGGGAATTTTAAATAGGAATTTACCTGTTGACTTAGACAAAGTCCTGTTTTTTTAACTACATGGTATCAATTTAAGTGATATATCATTAATCCTGACATGACTGCCATGCTAGGTCACATCCCTTCTTAAGAAATACGGGGCCTTACGTTCAGTATGTTAAACGGAGCTGCACTTTAAAAATCGCGTTTTTAAGAGAAAAAAGCTGAAATGACCTATGCATTTCTCTCCAGGGTTTACACAATGCTCCAGGCTTGGCAATTCCCACAAGGCGACCGCGATCTGCAGGAGACGCGCTTCCCCCCTGCTCCCTCCTCCTCCCGGCCCGGACCTTCTCACCCGGCCCTCCTCCCACCCAGGCGGGCGGTCCGTCCCGGGGACCCGCTTCCGTGACCCCCTGGGCCCCGGGCTCTCTCGCCGCCGCTCCTAACGTCCGCTCCCTACCGTACAGGACTCCCGCTCGGGTGCATCGCGCCGGTTTTGGAAATAGTCAGAGAAGTGCGGGGTGACCGTGAAATTCCACAGAACGCGTCTGTCACGGGCGGGTCCAGGCGGCCCCGCGCTGGGCTCCCGGGCGCCGCCTCCACCAGCCCGGACCCGCCCCGCCCCCCCGCCGGCCCCCGCCGGCGCCCCCGCCCCTCCCGCCGGCGCCCCGCCCCGCGGGGACTTCCAGACGGACGACGCCCTCCGCGGGCCGCGCCCCTCCCGCCTCCCGCACTCAACCTGGGCTCGCCCCCGCCCACGGCCTGCGGTGAGGCTCGCCCCCACCCCAATTCACCCCAACTCACCCCACCCCATCCCCCCCAATCCCGAGCCCAGCCCAGCGACAGCCGGAAGCCGCGGGGGAGTCACCTGAAGTCTCAGTCGGGCTCCGCGCCTGCAGGGCCCGCTGCGGCCCACGCCCCGCCTCACCCACCTCAGCGCGGACGCTGCCGGACCCCGGACCCCGCCTGCCTAGGGCCCCGCCGTCTGCGGACGGACTGCCGGGCGAGGCGAGCGGCAGGGAGGCCCGGGCGAGTGGGGAGGCGGCGAGGCGGCGGGCGGCGGAGTCAGCAGTTCCGGGTGAAGGCGGCCCGTCGAGTCCGCTCCCCGCGGCCCCATGGAGGGAGGGGGAACAGGAACCAGAACGCCGAAAGGGCCTCCGCGCCGGAGCCTGGCGGGCGGCGGGCGGGAAGCCGGGGCTAGAGGGGCGCGGGCGGGAGGAAGGGCGGGCGCCGGCGGGGCGTCCCGTCCCGGATCCCCTCGCGCTGACTCCGCGCGGCACCGGCCGGGCCGCCCTCCCCGCGTCCGCCCTTCCTTGCAGCGCGGACGGCTCGCTGCCCTGCTTGGGGCCGGGACCCCGGTAGCCGCCGGAGCCCAGGCCTGAGAACGCACGGCCTTAGCACCTGGCAGTTGGTTTTGTCCAAGTTTCAGTCCTGAACATCCTAAGGGAGGTTTTTGTTTTCTGTTTTTAGTTTCAGAAACGACCTAGTTGATGGAACCGTCCGCCGCCGTTCTTGCCGGACCAGCACTGCCCGCTCCCTCCCGGTGCTGACAGGTGCTCCGCTCCCTTTAAAGTTCCCGCCGCCGGCGCGCGGCCGCGAGTTGGAGCGTCAGCTCCGCACCTGAAGGTCTCGGGTTGGATTCCTGGCCGGTTGTGGGGAGAGGGGTGGGGCAGGCGGCCCATTGGTGTTTCTGTCTCACATGGATGTTTCTCTGTCTCCCTCTCCCTTCCTCTCTAAAAATCAATGAAAACATATCCTCAGGTGAGGATTAAAATAAATAAAAATAAAAATATGTGCCGCTAGTAGAAAATTAGAAGCCACTAACCAATAAAATTGTGATAACGGTGCAAGTTAGCATACTCTGTCAGCCCCCAAGGAGTATAACATTCATTAATTTAAAAAATTTAGAAACATATTATGTGGAAGATGGATGCTATGGTAAAGAGTAGGGGAAAGGATATTTTCAGTGGAACTGGACATGATGGAAGGAAGAGATCCCTTTTATTTTATAGTCGCTCAGATAATAAGGGCTGAAGAAGCTTTACCTGAAAGAGGAAGACTCTTGGATATCTGGGAGTTGAGAACAGTACTTGGAGGGGGCAGGTGCTTCTATGTGATTAGAGAATGGGATCACTAACCCAGAATAGGAGGTCTTTCAGTGACAAAACCAGTTTAACACATTTACCCCTGTTTTTATAGAAAATGGTGGGAATTAATTTTCTTCCATGTTTCAATAGTGACAGTAAAAAATTAAAAAAAAATATTTCAATGTAGAGAAGCTGTCAGGGAAGAGAGAATTTGTCATTCTGTTTTATTGACGTACTGTTTTCTTTCATCCGGTCCTACTGCTCATCTCCTAACAATCTCTTACCTCATCTCCAGCCACCAACTGCCATGGTCTCAATCCTGGCTGCACATCAGAATGACAAGTAGAACTTTAAAAAAAATAAATCCAGCCCTAGCTGGTTTGGCTCAGTGGTTGGATCATTGGCCCATGGACTGAAGGGCCTTGGGTTTGATTTGGGTCAAGCTAGGTTGCCAGCCGGCCCAATCTCTGGCCCTGGTCAGTGCGCAGGCAGGAGGCAACCAATCTATGTTGCTCGCTCACATCAGTGTTTCTCTCTTTTTCTCCCCCTCCCTTCCACTCTATCTAAAAATCAATGGAAAAAATATCCTCTGGTGAGGATTAACAATCAATCAATCAGTAAATAAATAAATCCAGGGACTCCATTCCAGATATACATTTGAAACAATCTCTGGTAGTCAAGTCTAGGCATGTTTTGCTTTCTTTTGTTTTGTTTTAATCTCTACAGATGATTCAAATGCATAATTAGGTTTGAAAAAACAACTTCCCCATTCCCAAGCCACTCAAACTCAAGGCTGTTCCTTGGGAGGGCCACATGATTTCATCCTTTACATATGCTATTTCTTCACTTAGAATACTCTTCTCTCTCTTTTTTAAAAATGTATCTTTATTGTTGAAAGTATTACAGATTCCCCCTCCACCCCATTGGTTCCCTTCACTTACTTAACTGTTACTTGTTCAGCAACCTTCAAGTTCAAACATAACCTTCCTTGAATTCCCATTTCCTCACCAAGTGGAATTAATTGCTTCTTTAGCATTTTGTTCATATGGAAGAAGCCCTCTCCTAGATGCAGCCTGGACCTATAGCCAAGCAATAAATTGAAAAAAAAATTAAACACTGAATTGTACACTGTATTTGTAAGGATAAACTTGCTGGTATATAAATTATATCTAAATAAATCTATTTAAAAGGAAAGTCAGTCAAACCAGAGAGTCATGAAAAAGTATAACATAAATACCTTCAATATTTTGTTTTATCCTAAAACAACTGTTTGCTCATTTGTCACTCGATTGAGAAAGCCAGAGTCTTTTCTTTATACATGGCCTGATGAATAGAGTTCTGCATTGTATCTCTTGCATAAGCTATGCCTCTAAACCATCAGTTAAGCTATCCCAAGATTTTCTTCCTTTAGGAGGAAAATACCTTAAAGATACTTGTGAAGCTGAGTAAGATCTCTTTTTTATAATCTTTCATAGTATCTAACATTCAAAAAACTCACCTTTATTGGGTGTTGCCAAAATATTAAACATAGATTTTAAAGTAACAACAAACTTTATTTCCACACTATTTCATTGGTTTATATAACATTAAATTAAATTGTGAAAACACAGCAACAAGTACAACTGACATAAACAGATTTGGGAACAAACACAAGTAACCTCTCAGAGTGTACAAATCAATTGGTTAGGAGCAGAACTGGGCAGGCTCTCTACAAAGGACCTTCTTAAACATGTAGCATTAAGCATGATATGGGAATTAGCAGCTTATGATTTACAAAATAAATAGAATGAGTTAATTGGTTAGAGATTGTTATTAGACTTAGACAGTATCTCCCTTACCTTCTACATTTTAATTATTTGACTTTGTGTCTGTCTCCTTCATAGAGATTTAGAGCATTTTGATGGCAGAGATAGTGCCTGGCTGTTAAGGGGAACTATTAGGGAAATCCCCAGATATTCTCATATTACCATGTAAATCTTCTCATGAGAACAAGTGGAATTAAAAAAAAATCTGAACAGTTGTTTTTAAGCCATTTACATTAAGGTCTATGGGTACTTCCAGAAAAAGACATATAACATGCAAATTTTTTTTTGTTCTGTTAGTTTTCTAAGGTTGCCATAACAAATTACCACAGATTAGATGGCTTTAAATGACAACAGTGTATTCTCTCATAGTTATGGAGGCAGTAGTCTCAAATCAAGGTATTGTCAGGACCGTGCTGCTTTCAAAGGTTTCCGTGCTTCTTCTAGTTTCTGGTGGCTCCATGACTTAGGGCTCTATGGCTTCATCCTTACATGGTCTACTTTCCTGTGTGTCTGAGAATCAAATCCCCCTCTATTTTTCTTGAATAAGGAGACAGATGTGGAAATAAAGAAAGGCCCACCATATAAGAACAAAGGTTATTAATTCACAGCTTGCTGGAGCAAAGGAGCCAGCCACCATCACTTACATTTTGGCAGAGACTCAGGCAGTCAGAGAACTGGGAAAGCTTTACCAGTTCTTTACCAGTATAGTGGAAGAAGGAAAATCTTCAAGTATGCTATAATTGGAGGTTGTTGGCATGGCTGGACTAACTAGAAGCAGGAGGCCCTATATCATTGGTTAAGGATGCATATTTGTTTTTGTTTGGTTGATCTCAAGGTGGAAGTGGGGACAAAAATTAGGGAAGCTATCAGTTATTAATCAAGCACTGGCCATTTGGAGCCAACTGTTACAGGCGTTGTTTGGTTTTCTCAATTGTTATTATTAGAGATTGTGGTCTTAACTTCCTATAAATCTGATTTGCAGATTAAAAAATGGCTTCTTGTGCTGGTTACTTTAGATAATAGATGGGTAGGTGGTGGTTTCCTGGGTTGGTTGCTTCAGGTGAGTCACAGTTCTATTTTAATATATAGTCTGGTCACTGCATATCCAGTCTCTCATCAGCCATTAACTAGGTGTACCGGTTAATAATGGCGAATTTTGTAATCAAAGAAAACACGATAATTTCGAGAAAAACATCAAAAGTGCTTTGTTCAAAGTAATGTCCATCACTAGCTACACATTTCCCCCATCTTTCAGGTAATTTGTGGATACCATACCAATAGAACTTTTCTTGATTTGAGGCAAACCATTCAGAGACCCAATTTTCCACTTCCTCGTATGTTTTGAAGTGCTGCTCAGAAAGTGCATGTGCCATCCATCAGAACAAGTGGTAATCTGAAGGAGCAAGGTCTAGTGAATATGGCGGGTGGGTTAATACTTCCTAGGTAAGATATTTTAACGTCTCTTTAACTGGTTTTGAAGTGTGTGATAGTGCATTATCATGAAGCAAAATTACTTTTCCGGGTCTTCTGCACATTCTGGTCGCTTCATGATCAAAGTGTGGTTCAAATTGATTATCTGTTGTGGGTAGCAATCAGTATTAACTGTTTCACCTGGTTTTAGAAACTCATAATACACCCCACCTTTCTTATCCCACCAAATGCAGAACATTGTCTTCTTTCTGAAGCCATTCAGCCTTGCAGTTGATGTTAATGCTTGACCTGGATCAACCCATGATTTTGTGCATTTGGGATTCTCAAAATAAATCGGCTTTCCATCACCAGTCACAATTGGATGCAAAAAAGACTTTCTTTCGTGCCATTGAATCAACATTTTACTGATGACTTTACAGTTTTCCATTTGTCTTTCATCAGTTGATGTGGCAGCCATTTTCCTTCCTTTAAAATCTTTCCCATTGCTTGTAAATGATTGGAAATCGTTTGCTGAGCAACATTTAATCTTTCTGCAGGTTGTTTTTGAGTTTGACATGCATCTTCATTCAACAATGCTTGTAATTGTTGGTCTTCAAACTTTTTTGGTTGACCTGGCCTTTCTTTGTCTTTCACATCGAAATCATCACTTTTAAAGCATTTAAACAAGCGTTCACAAGTATCTTGAGATGGAGCATGTTCACCATAAACTTCCCGAAGTATTCAGCAGCACTTTTATTTAAAATAATTAATTAAAACTTCCCACAAATGCTTTTTTTTTGCATGAAATTTGACATTTTTAAGCATAAAAATATCTATGATGTTAACACCTTCAGCAAATTTGACATGAAGTTTTTAAACTTGCTGTCAATACAACAAAATAGCATACATATGAAATCACATATATATCAACATATGTGTAACTCCATCTATTGAAAAAAATTCTCATTATTAACTGGTACACCTAGTACATTCTTCTCAAGTGCACATGGATCACTGGATCATTCTCAAAGGTAGACCACATCTTAGGACACAAAACAAATCTCTACGAATTCAGGAAGATTGAAATCTTATCAAGCACCTTCTCAGATCATAATGGAATGAAATTAGAAATCAACTACAGTAAAATCGTTCTAACACATGGAGCTGAATAGCATATTATTAAACAACGGATAGGTTACCAATGAGATCAAGAAAGAAAGAAAAAATTTCCTGGAAACAAATGAAAATGAATGCACAAAAACCCAAAATCTCTGGGACACAGCAAAAGCAGTCCTAAGAAGGAAGTTCATAGCACTACAGGTCTACTTCAAATAAGAAGTATTAATAATAAAATATTTAACCTACAACTTAAAGGATTAGAAAGAGAACAACAAGAGAAGCCTAGAGTAAATAGAAGGAAGGAAATAATAAAGATTAGAGCAGACAAAAATGACAGAGACTGAAAAAAAAAAAAAAAAAACAATACAAAAGATCCAAAGAAACCAAGAGCTGGTTCTTTGAAAAGATAAATAAGATTGATTAGCCTTTAGCCAGACTCATCAAGAAACAAAGTGAGAGGACCCAAATAATTAAAATCAGAAACAAAAGCTGTGAAGGAACAACTGACATAACAGAAATACAAATGAGTGTGAGCAAATATATGCCAAGAAGCTGGACAATGGGGATGAAATGGACAAATTCCTAGAAAAATACAATCTTCTAAAACTGAATCAGGAAGAATCAGAAAACCTGAATAGGCCAATAACAACTAAGGAAATTGAGGCAATAATAATAATAATAATAATAAAGGGTCCTAGCAAACAAAAGTCCTGGTGTGAATGGCTTCATGGGGAAGTTTTACCAGACATTCAAAGAAATACTTAACACCTATCCTCATCAAACTCTTCCAAAAAATCCAAGAGGGAGGACTACCTCCAAGCTCTTTTTATGAGGCCAATATTATCCTAATTCCAATACCAGATAAAGACACTACAAAGAAAGAGAAATGCCAATATCCCTGATGAACATAGATGCTAAAACCCTGAACAAAATATTTTCAAATCAGGTCAAGTAATATACTAAGATCATACACATCAACTAATGGAATTCCTTTCAGGGGTGCAAGGCTAGTACAATATTCACAAATCAATAAACATGATACATCACATAAACAAATTGATAGACAAAAATCACATGATCATATCAATAGATGCAGAAAAACATTCAACAAAATCCAACACCTATTTTTGATAAAAACTAAGCAAAGTGGGAATAGAGGGATCATACCTCAACATAATAAAGACCATGTATGACAAACCTACAGCCAACATCACACTCAATGGGCAAAAGCAAAACCATTTCCTCTAAGAACAGGAACAAGATGGGGATGTCCAATTTCACCCCTCTTATTTAACATACTACTGGAAGTCCTAACTACAGTGATCAGACAAGAAGAAATAAATGGCACCCAAATTAGAAAGAATAAGTAAAACTCATTATTTGCAGATGACATGACATCATACAGAGAAATCCCTAAAGACTCCACCAAGAAACTACTAGATTTAATAAATGAATTTGGCAATGTAACAGGATATAAAATTAACACACAAAAACCAATGGCTTATTCATACACCAACAATGAATTCTCAAAAAGAAAAACAATCCTATTTATCATAGCAACAAAAAAGTTAAAATACTTAGGAATAAACTTAACCAAGGAGATAATTGATTTATACTTGGACAACTGCAGGACGTTGAAAAAAGAGATAGAGGAAGATATAAGCAGGTGGAAGAATGTACAGTGTTTATGGATTGGTAGAATTAGCATCATTAAAATGTCCATACTACCCAAAGCAATCTATAGATTCAATGAAATGCCTATTAAAATACCAACAGCATATTTCATAGATCTAGAACAAATTCTCCAAAAATTTATATGGAACAAAAAAAAGATCCCAAATAGACACAGCAATCTTGATGAAGAAGACCAAAGTTGGGGAGATCACAATAACAGATATTAAGCTATACTACAAAGCCACTGTAATCAAAACAACCTGGTACTGGCACAAGAACAGACATATAAATCAATGAAACAGAATAGAGACCCCAGAAGTCGACCCAAACCATTACTCTCAGTATTTGATAGTGGAGACAAGAACATGCAATGGAGTTAAGACAGTCTCCTCAATAAATGATGTTGGGAAAATTGGACAGATACATGCAAAAAAATGAAACTAGACCACCAATTTACACCATACATAAGAATAAACTTGGATAAAATACTTAAATGCAAGTTATGAAACCATAAAAATCCTAGAAGAAACCATAGGCAGCCAAATCTCAGACATCTCTCATAGCGATATGTTTGTGGATACATCTCCAGGGCAAAGGAAACTAAGGAAAAAATAATCAAATGAACTACATCAAAATAAAATGCTTTTGCACAGCAAAATAAACCATCAATAAAATTAAAATGGAGTCCACTGTATGGGAGAACATTTGGCAATGATACATCAGATAAAGGGTTAATATATAAAATATATAAGGAACTCATACAACTTTGCAAAAGGAAGACAAATAATCCAATTTAAAAATTGGCAAAAGACCTAAATAGACATGTCTCCAAAGGGGACATATAGTTGGTCAAGAGACATATGAAAAAAATACTTAAAGTTACTGATTATCAGAGAGATGCAAATTAAAACTATGATGAGGTATCACCTCACACCTGTCAGAATGTCTACAACAAATGTCAAGTGTTGGTGAGGATGTGGAGAAAAGGGAACCATAGTACACTGCTGATGGGAATGCAGACTGGTGTAGCCATTATGGAAAACAGTATAGAGTTTCCTCAAAAAATTAAAAATGGAACTGTCATTTCACCCAGGGATCCCACTTCTGTGAATATATCCTAAGAAACCTGAACTATCAACCAAAAAGCATGTATCACCACTATGTTCATAGCAGCAGCATTTACAATAGCTAAGATCTGGAAACAGCCCAAGTGCCCATTAGTAGAAAAGTGGATTTAAAAGCTGTGGTACATTTACACCATGGGATACTATGAAGCAGTGAAAAAGAAGGATCTCTTACCCTTTGAGACAGCATGGAGGGACCTGGAGAGTATTATGCTAAGTGAAATAAACCAGTCAGAGGAAGACAAATATCACATGATCTCACTCATATGATAGAATAGACTGTGGAATCTCAGAGGAAAGGCAGAGGGGGTAGGGTTTGGGAAAAGATCTACCAAAGAACTTGTATGCTTATATGTATAACCCATTTACACAGACAATAGGGAAGTAGAGACCTGAGATGGGAGCTGAGGTGGTCTAAAATGGGTCAATCAGAGAAAAGGGGGGACATATGTAATACTTTCACCATTAGATTTTTTAAAATCCATAAAAAATAAAAAGGAGATGCAAAGATGGGCAATTCACTCTTTGATGGACATTGGGTGAGTTTTTATTGGATGTGGGAATGGGAAGCCAGCTTGTGAGTTTGGCTAACATAGACTACACAGTAACTTAATTTACTTATCAATTCAGATTTCTCCCCACATCTATGTGACTTTAGACAATATCTCATGAATTAGTGAAAATAATAAAAAAAAACTTTATTTAAATTGGAACATAAATTGAAAATGTAAAGAAAGTGCTTTCAGATGAGAGTGACATATATTCAGGGCTTCCTAAATTACCACACCTCCTTGAATATATTTGTTTACTTGGAATATTATCCAACATGATTCAGAGAGATGGGTTATAGACAGCAAGCCATACAGTAGCTGACCATCTAAAATAAAAGTGAGTTTAGATATTTTTTATTTTTTCCCCATAAACTTGCATTTTATTGCTACTTGAGAGGTGTTTTTTTTTTATAATATATTTTATTGATTTTTTACAGAGAGGAAGGGAGAGGGATAGAGAGAAACATCGATGAGAGAGAAACATTGATCAGCTGCCTCCTGCACACCCTACTGGGGATGTGCCTACAACCAAGGTACATACCCTTGACCGGAATCAAACCTGGGACTCTTCAGTCTGCAGGCCGATGCTCTATCCACTGAGCCAAACCAGTTAGGACACTATTTGAGAGTTTATGGTACTACTAGAGGCCCAGTGCACAAATTCATGCACAGGCAGGTGGGAGAGACCGTGGAAGGTTGGCTGGCAGGCCCCGACTTAGTTGTGTAGATGTGCTGAGGTAGTGGCAAGGAAAGACCACAGATAGAGCGCCCAAAATGACCTGAACACCAGCTATGCTCTGAGGTGGAAATACAGCTCTACATTGCTGCCTGCACTCAGGCCACCTCACTCTCCCTGGGGCAGAGTTGCTGACAGACAGGTCCTCTCTTCTATCTCAGCTGCACATTTTTCTCAGGGCTCCACCCCAAGCATGATATGTAGCTGACTTCAACCAGTGGTGACACACTGCCATAGGAGCAAGAGCCATTCAGCGCTTGGGAGCCTGGAAAGATGCAGGACCGAGCTAGAAATATTTGATGGGGGCAGAAGGGCGATTGGCATGGTGCGGTGGCAGAGGTAAGATGGTGGTGGTGCTTACTTTAAGTCTTTGCAGTTAAGCTGCTGCCTTGCTCCTTCTGCCCTCTCCGAGCTGCTACTCTGTCTCGTCAGCATCAGGGTCGCTCTCCTCCTACAGGTTTCCTGGACCCAGATTCTCCGGTGCCCAGAGTTTTAGCTGGGGGGAGGGACTGATGGGGTGGAGGGGGAGGAGGGACCACGGGAGGTTGGCTGTGGGAGCTCACTTGACCAACAGGGGGCAACTTCTGCATTGAGCTTCTGCCCTCTGGTGGTCAGTGCGTGTCATAGCAACCTGTTGTTCCAGTCATTTTGTCCTAATGGTTGCTTAGGCTTTTATATATATAGATGGTTAGGCTCTTTCAAGCAGGCCTTCAAATGATTCTCATTGAAAGAATTAAAACTGTAAGTTTCAGGGAAACCAAGATGGCGGCATAGGTAAACACCTAAATTGCAGCCTCGCACAACAATTTCAAAAATACAACTAAAAGACAAAACGGACATCATCCAGAACCACAGGAAAGCTGGCTGACTGGAAATCCTACAACTAGAAGGAAAGAGAAAACCATAAGGAAAATCAGAGGAGCTATAAAAGACTGAGGTACGGAGACATGGGTGTGTGAGTGCAGAGAGGACGGAGCCGGAGAGGACGGGCGGCTGAATGCCTGGCTGGCGTTCTCTAGCGGGAGGAGATAAAAGCTCCGGACTGTGCTGAACCCCAGCTCTGACTGCACTGAACCCCAGTACCGGGCGAGACCCTGGGGACCCAGGCTCATACTGGGGGAATCTGGGCTATAAGGTGGAAACTCAGGGGAGTGGCAAAAGGCAGAGCTCCGGAGGCGCGCACGTGAATGCACGCAGAGGACGGACTGTTGAGTGTGCCGCAGGATTGCTCTAGTGGGAAGGAGACAAAAGCTCCGGACTGTGCTAAACCCCAGTTCTGACTGCACTGAACCCCAGTTCCGGGCGAGAATCTGGGAATCCAGATTCATTGAGGGAGAGACTAGACTGTTTGGCAGTGGGCGAAACTCCAGGGCGCCTTTCTCTCAGAGGTGCTTGCAGCGAGTACCAAGGGACACTGAGACCCAGGAACCTCATAGGGTGGGGCCGATGGGAAGCCAAGGCTGTAGGCTCCACCCTGAAGCTCCACCCTGAAACTCCGCCCCATCCAAGCTGAGCACAGAGGCTTTTACAATTTTGCAAGTCTAGTCGAATAAGGCTATCTCCCAGCTTAGACACAGCTGATCCTCACAGCCACTTGGCCTGGAGGTCAACTCCTCCCACTGATACCAACAACAATCAAGACTTAACTACAACAAGACTGTATACACAGTCCACAAAGGGGTGCACCAAGAGTGTCCACCTCGGGTAACTGGGGAGGCTGACCCACCAGGCCATATAGGACACCCAGCACACAAAGCTACCCTACCAACTCAGGGAAGCAACGAAAATGGGGAGACAAAGAAACAGATCACAAACCAAAGAAATGGAGGAAAACAAATGACTGGACATAGAGTTCAAAACCACGGTTATGAGATTTTTCAAGAATTTCCTAGAAAAGGCCGATAAATGTAGCGAGACCCTCAAGGATATGCGAGAGACCCTCGAGGATATGGAAAAGGACCAACTAGAAATTAAACATACACTGACTGAAATAAAAAATATACAGACACCCAACAGCAAACTAGAGGAACGCAAGAATCAAGTCAAAGATTTGAAATACAAAGAAGCAAAAATCACTCAATGGGAAAAGCTAAAAGAAAAAAGAATCCCAAAATTTGAAGATAGTGTAAGAAGCCTCTGGGACAACTTCAAGCATACCAACATCAGAATTATGGGGATACCAGAAGAAGAGAGAGAGCAAGATACTGAAAACCTATTTGAAGAAATAATGACTGAAAACTTCCCCCACCTGGTGAAAGAAATAGACTTACAAGTCCAGGAAGTGCACAGAACCCCAAACAAGAGGAATCCAAAGAGGACCACACCAAGACACATCATAATTAAAATGCCAAGAACAAAAGACAAAGAGAGAATATTAAAAGCAGCAAGAGAAAAACAGTTAATTACCTACAAGGGAGCACCCATATGATTGTCAGCTGATTTCTCAACAGAAACTATGCAGGCCAGACGGGAGTGGCAAGAAATAGTCAAAGTGATGAATAGCAAGAACCTACAACCAAGAGTACTCTACCCAGCAAAGTTATCATTCAGAATTGAAGGTCAGATAAAGAGCTTCACAGATAAGAAAAAGCTAAAGGAGTTCATCAACACCAAACCAGTATTATATGAAATGCTGAAAGGTATTCTCTAAGAAGAGGAAGAAGAAGAAAAAGATAAAAATTATGAACAACAAATACATATCTATCAACAAGTGAATCTAAAAACCAAGTGAATTAAAAATATGATGTACAGAATAAACTGGTGAATATAATAGAATCAGGGGCATAGAAAGGGAGTGGACTGACAACTCTCGGGTAAAGGGGTGTGAGGAGTGTGGGAAGAGACTGGACAAAAATCGTACACCTATGGATGAGGACAGTGCTGGGGAGGTAAGGGAAGAGGGTGGGATGGGAACCAGGTGGAGGGGAGCTATGGAGGGAAAAAAGAGGAACAACTGTAATAATCTGAACAATAAAGGTTTATTAAATTAAAAAAAAAACTAAGTTTCACTTTTTGTGTATTAGTGGAGTTACTAGTATACTGCTTAGAAGAATAAAAGAATATATTTTTAATGGTCTAGCACACTGGTTAAAGGTATATATTTTGGGCATATTCATATTTGTTTTTTCTGCCACCTACTAAGTAAGGTCCCTGCCCTTTTCAGAGTTATATGTACCAACAGGGGAAAGTCCAACACACTTTGCTTACATTTAACTGCTATTTTTCTGCAAACAAGGGTTGTTATTAGTCTGTTCAACTCCTGAAGAACCCAGAAAAGGTATTGTGAAGGCCCTGTTGATAACAGGACACATAGGATAAGGAAGTTCTCTTATATCTATCTGGAATCTCTTCCACGTGAACTTGTCTTAGGCTGTCATGCCTCAAGTATGTGCATGCTGGCATCTTGAGTGTGGCTAGCAGAGATAGGCATATGGCTCTCCATAAAAATAAAAATAAAAAAAATAAATAAAAAAGCAGCAACAGGGTTATCGTTATCAGGGCTGTTCATTGGCATTCTGATTTCATTCCTCATTGGGTATATAGTGGAAATAACTTCCTTATAAACCTGGGTCTGACCACAAACTGGCTTTGGCCAATGGAATGTAAGTAGGGGTTATGTGGGCCATTACTAGACAGAAGACTTTGAGAGCATGATTTGCCATGTTTCCTTTCCTCTACCATGGTGATTGTGGAAGCTCATGTCAAGATGGAGCCTCCATCAGCCTGAGTTTCCTTAGATGGGAAGAACCTCCCTGCCAACCTAGTATTGACATAGAGCATCATAAGAAAAAAACCATTATTTTAAGCCAGTGAAATTTCGAGGTTGCTATTGCAGCATAACTTTGCCTATCCTTTTTACATTTATTTTTAATTATAGTTGACATACAATATTATATTAGTTTCAGGTGTATAACATAGAACTTTTAAGGTAAAGTGGTAAATGATTAATTATAGTGGGTTCAAGAAGAATGATAGGAAAGGAAGTGGACAGCAAGCATCTTGACTATAAAGAACAAAGAAATAGCTGAAGGGGGTTACAGGGTAAAGCAAGTGTGGATATTGTTGTTGATTTTATGATGGGCTGTTAGGAATAATATCTTTGACTAAGTTAAGAAAGTTCTGTTGATAGAACAATTGAAGTAGTAATGTCCTTGAGTAGAAGAGAAAGGAGTACAAAAGTGGAGGATTGGCCTAAGATAGGAGCAAGGACCCTTTATTCATTGCAATAAAAAGATAGACTAGATATAGGTATAGGTGCAGGAAGACTAGTAGATGAGATGAGGTGTTACCATGCTCTCTGATTATTCTACTTTCTCAATTAAATAAGTAGCTAGATTATCAACTAAAAGAAGAAGGGGAAAGATATGATAGGTTTGAAGACAGAGGAGAAGTGAAATATCTGTGAAACTTGGTGAATCCTAATGGCCTAATATCAATGGCCCACTTGGCACAAATAGTTTTGAATTTAAAATGGACCACAAAATAGATATTTTTATATAGGCATATCAGCTAAATAGAGCATAAGCAAAGCAACTGGTTGGGATTTTTCCAGGGAAATAGGGCAGTGAAAGAGCTGTAAGAGAATGCTAAGGAATCTAAGCCAGGTAAGGGTGAAGTGAATACATGATGGGCTGAGGGAGTGTGAAAATATGGAAGAGTCACTGTAGTTGAACAGCTCTTATAGTCAAAATGCTAGGAGGAATGAGCTGAAAATGAAAAATAAGAATTTAAATCTGATATTATAAATGAGGTGCAGTTATAATCTGTGGATGATTGGGAAGGATGGATGAGAGTATATATCAAAGAACTAAGAGGTCAAATTATTAGAAGTACCATTGTTTGGATGTTGAAATCCCCCAAAAATTATAAGAGGAATAGTAATAGAGGCATAGTAAATTAGATGCTATAATCTAGGAGTGGGGAGTAGAGATCTGGAAGTCAACTGATAACAGCAAGGAAGGGTAAAGCTTATATCGTATCCTGATGGCATGAACTTCAAAGAAACTAGGTAGTCTTAGGGAGAGTGGAGGATAATAGTTTGGCAGTAGTAATGGCGAACAGGAAAAAATGCCTCACCTCCAGACTTAGTGGCTTGAGGATGAGAAAGCAGTATCTTTGAGGATTTCAGTTCTAACTGAAAAAAAAAAGATGAAGGAAAAGTTCACTGAAGAGGTTGAATATGGAGCCAATTTTGCTGAAGATGGACTGGGAGTTCCAGGAATCACAATTGACGTATATAAACAAATTGGGGATTGGTAACATATCAAATTAGGGGACTTTATAAGGCTAATAAGGGCAAGTCTTCATAAGAAGGAATGACCTGGGGGCCTTAGGCTTCTATGGAGTGGGGTTAATGGGAATAATGCTGCCAGTGAGATGACTAAATGATTTGGGGGAGAAACGGTATTCATCTAACTGCCAACTCAGCTTTCATTTGCTGTGTTGGTAGAGGTAGGAACTCTTTCCAAGGAGTAAAATATCTACCTCTTCATTTTATCAGTTAATCCTAGATATAGAAGAAATTAAAATATGATTTTGAAGTTTCATAGGGCTTACTCTGGCCAGAATAGCACTGGACAGGATTGCTATATTTTCTACATCCTATACCTATGGCAGATATTGCTAATCCAACTTGGCACTGTTTCTCCCTGACTCTGGCTATAGTTTTAGAATCCACTTCATCACAGTACTGGAAATACCAGCTACTAATCCATAGTAATTAATTATTCACTGAGTATGTCAGTTACTGTGCTGAGCATGTTTTATAGATATTACTTTAATTATTACAACAGCCCTGTGAGGTATTACAGATGAAGACACCAATGACCAAAAATGTTAAGAAACTTGCTCAAGATCATAACAGCTGAAAATCAGGAGAACCAAGATTCAAATACTGTTCTACTTTCTTCCAAAAATCTCTCAACCATTGTAATTTAATTATTGGAACTAATGTTGAAATGTTATTGCCATCCCTATGAGGTATTTGCAATTAATTTATTTTCAGGATTACCAGGATATACGGAAAAAACAACAACAAAGAAAAATGAAAGATTATCAGTGTTGATTATTTTGTAGGAATAAAGAAAGTGATCCCAAAAGGGGGAAAAGTCACAGAAGAATGTCAGTCAACCAAGAAAAGAAGAGTCAAGGAACTCCTGAAGATGGTAATGAAGCAATCATAAATAAATAATTGAAAGATAAGCAGCAACAAGAAAGCACATGATAGGATAATTGTGTTAAAATTTATAGAAAATTAGGATACTGGGAAGCTGTTAAATTTCTCCAGGAAGAAACTTATTTAGTGTTTAGAAAAGGTATCACAACCTGAAAATGCAGGCCTATAATGAAAATTCATCAACTATAATTGCTATATTGTTGCTATGGTGGCAGTACAATTATAGTATGTATGCCAGTGGTCTGGATAAAAACAGTTGGGACAATCAAAATATTTATACTGTTCTATAAAGAAACAGGTACAACATTGCAGTAGGCTATTTTGAATTGTCTCTTATTATGGCCTTTGATTTTGGTTTTGTTTATAGTCAGAAAGGGAAAATTGCAAACTCTAAATTTTCTTAAGAAAAAACATCACATTCGTAATGATTTCGAGTAAAGAAACATAACTTACTTGCGTTTAAATTTTTATGATATACATTATTCCTTTGTCTAGCTCTGGCTAACCAAGACACATCTTCATTAACCGATGCTGTAGAGCAAGTTGCAAAGCAACAACAATCACAAACATCAGAAATAGAAAAAAACAAAAAAGTTCTGTTTCATTTACAGGTAACTGTTTCATATTGTCTTCTAAATGAGTCTTTATTTTCTTCATAACTATATTAAATTAGTAACAGGTAAGTTATTGAGGATACTTAATTTTGGTAGTCAATTTTAAACACATATTTTTTATATTTACCTCTTTCTTAATTATTCTGTTATCCCTAAGTGAAATCTATTTGAGTATTCCAGTTTTGTGGAACATTTTATACACCCAATATACAAATACTTAATAGTGTAATTGCAACTGTAGTATGAGCATATGAAACCCAATGTCTCACATAGAATTATTTCAAATTCACTTCTATTTGATATTTTTTCCTAAAATGCTGAATTTAAGTAAGGTTAAGTTTTAAGCTAGTGTTTTGAAAGCTATGACTTGTGAGTTGCTAGTTGTCAGTGAACATTTTAAGTAGATAAGGAACATTTCTGTGTTTCTTATATTTTATATTATATTTATAATTCCAGTACAGGGAATCCCAAAGGCATGTTTGGTTTTTGCATATATCATAATTATATGACTATATCCAATTAATATAACTAAAAGAGCAAAATGGAAACAGTACCTTTACTATGTGCTTTATAAAGTTTTAAGAGCTGAACTGCCTAATTTGAAAGATAAGATTTGCTACTTCCAGCTCTGTGATTTAATTTCTCTGTGCTTCTGTTTTCTCCTTTTAAAAATGGATATAATAATAGGACCTGCCTATAAGGTTTTCATGATGATTAAATTAATTCATACTTATAAATATTATGTAAGATATCCTTGCTGGGGCCCCAGTGGACAGTATAGTTTTAATTTTGATGTTGGCTTTAGATAATGCATCAACAGAGATATGATGATAATTATACTATCATGATAATATGTATTTCTTATAAATATTTGTATTACACTAGTCACTATTAGAAAGAATACATGTTTACAATAGAATATAATACAAAAACTAATGTCTTTAATTTCTATGAAGAAATTTTCTGTAACACTTCTCAGTCTTCAAAGAATGTCACAGATGTTATTTCACTTATATTGAGGGTCTACTTTTTATTAATCATTTTGCTAAACATGGTGCACTTTTTAAGTTGCTCATTATCCTTTGAAGAGGGAGACAAAGAAGTAAACAAATAATTATATGCAGGGCAGCAGTGTCAACAATAGAGGCATGAATATAGATTTAACACTGAAGGAGTTAAAAAGAAAGTTATGTTCAGTTGAGTTTTAAAGGACAGAGTTCACTTCAGTGATTGGGTGTGTGGGACAGGTTTAAGAGTTAAGGGGTGAGAAAGGTAGTATTCCATATAAAAAGAACCTGAGAAAATTCACAGAGTCCTAAAAAAGCATTAGTACGTTCACAGAAGTATAAGTACTTCGATGGTGGTATAGCATAGAGTGTGTTTTGAGAAGTGGTGAGAGATGTGTCATGGTATGAAACTTGGGCTTTACTTGAAAGGTTTTGATGGGCTTTAAGCAAGGGAGCAAGTGATTAAATTTATGTTTTAGAAAGAAAATTCTAGAAGTGTCATAAAACACTTTTAACACAACAGCCATGCATGATAAAAACTCTCAGCAAATTAGGAACAGAAGTTCCTCATTCTAAAAAAGGGCACCTAAGCCTGACCAGTGTTGCTCAGTGGTTGAGTGTTGACCCATGAACCAGGAGGTCATACTTCAATTCCCAGTCAGGAGACATGCCCAGGTTGTGGGCTCGATCTCCAGTATGGGGCATGCAGGAGATAGCTGATCAATTATTCTCTCTCATCATTGATGTTTCCATCTCTCTCTCCCTCTCCCTTCCTCTCTCTGAAATCAATAAAAACATTTTAAAAAATAATTAAAAACAGCATCTACATAAATCCTACAGCCAATTTTATACCTAACTAGAGGCCCGATGCACGACGTTCATGCACTGGGGTGGGGTGTCCTTCAGCCCCGCCTGTGCCCTCTCACAGTCTGGGACCCCTCGGGGAATGTCCGACTACCATCTTAGGCCCATTCCTCAGTCCTTAGCACTGCTGCGGAGGCGGGAGAGGCTCCTGCCACCACCACTGCGCTCATCAGCTGTGAGCCCGGCTTCTGGCTGAGTGGCACTCCCCCTGTGGGAGCGCACTGACCACCAGGGGACAGCTCCTATGTTGAGCGTCTGTCCCCTGGTGGTCAGTGCACGTCATAGCAACAGGTTTTTCTGCCATTCGGTTGATTTGCATATTAGGGTTTTATTATATAGGATAGTGAAAGACAATGTTTTCCTTCTAAGATCAGGAACAAGGCAAGGATATGTGCTCTTACCACTTTTCATTCTTTGGTACTAGTGCATCAAGCCACTGCAATCTTGGAAGAAAATAAAATAAAAGGCATCCACATTGAAAAGGAGGAAGTAAAACTTTTTATTCATAAGCATGATTATCTTTAGAAAATCTTAAAGAATCTATTTTTTAAGAAGTTGTTAGGACTAATAAATGAGTTTATTTTTAAAATATATATTTTTTATTGATTTCAGAGAGGAAGAAAGAGGGAGAGAGAGAGAGAAACATCAATGATGAGAGGGAATCATTGATCAGCTGCCTCCTGCATGCCTCAAACAGGGGATTAAGCCTGAAACATGGGCATGTGCCCTAACTGGGCATCAAACCATGACTTCCTGATTCATAGATCGACACTCAACCACTAAGCCACACTGGCTGGGCAATAAGTGAGTTTAGAAAGTTCATAAGATTAACTATAAAATCAGTTGTATTTGTATATATTGAAAGAAACAATCAGAAGTTAAATTTTAAAAAGCTGTGTCATTTATAGTAGCATCAAAACTCTGAAATACTTAGGGGTAAATTTGACAAAGGTTTGTGTTATGAACCAAATGTTTATGTCCCCCCAAAATTCACATGTGGAATCCCTAATCCCCAATGTGATTAATTTTGGAGATGGGGCCTTTGGAAGGTAATTAGGTTTAGGTGAGATCATAAAGGTGTGGGACCCTACTGATAGGATCAGTGCCCTTACAAGGAGAAACACCAGAGTGCTTGTTCTCTCCCCCTCTCTGCCATATGAGGACCCAGTGAGAAGACAAGGCAGGCAGAGTTCTCACTAGTATTAGGCCATACTGATGTCCTTTCCAGCCTCCAGACTGTGAGAAATAAATTTCTGTTGTTTAAACCACTAGCTCTATTGTATTTTATTATGGCAGCCCAAGCAGACGTAAGATAATTTATAAGAGTTGTATACTGAAAACTGCAAAACATTGCTGAGAAAAATTAAAGATTAAAATACATACTAAATGCAGAGATATACCATTTTCACAAATCAGAAAATTCAGTATTATTAGCATGTCAGTTCTTTCAATTTTATTTACAGTTGAAAATCAATTTTGATAAAAATTCCTGCAGGCATATTTTTTTTTTTTGGAGAAATGGATGAGCTGATTTTAAGTCATATGGAAATCCAAAGAACCAGTAGTAGCCAAAACAACTTTGAAGAACAACAACAATGTTAGACATCCTTACATTATCTGATTTTAAAACTTTATTATAGAGTACAATAATCAGGACAGTGTGATATGGCATAAAGGTAGACTTACAGTTCTATAGAACAGACTAGTATCCAGAAATAGCCCCACATATATCAATTGATTTCAAAGAGGTGTTGTTATGGAGTGAATGTTTATGTTCCCCCATGGTATGTGGAGGTGGAGCATTTGGGAGATAATTAGGTTTACCAGTATATGAGGCTATGAGGGTGAAGCCTCTGTGATGGGACTATAAGAAGAGAAAGAGACCCCAGACTGTCTTTCTCTCTATCTCCCATTTGAGGACAGAGCTAGAAGGTAGTTAGTTGTCTGCAAGGCAGGAGCAGGGCTCTCACCAGGAACTGAATCTGCTGCACCTTGATCTTGGATTTTCTAGCCTCCAGATCTATGAGAAATTAGTGTCTATGTTTAAGCACCCAGTCTATGGTATTTTGTTATGGCAGTCTGAGCTAAGACAGGTGCCACGGCAGTTCATTAGAGAAATAATGGAGCACAAGCCATATGCAAAAAAAAAAAAAAAAAAGGGAATCTCAACTTTCACCTCATATCACATACAAAAAGTAACTAAAAATGAATTATGGGCCTAAATGTAAGAATTAAAACTACACAGTGTCAGAGAAAACATAGGAAAAAAAGCCTAGTGATGTTGGATTTGGAAAAGATATTTTAAATAGGACACTTTTTTTTTTTTAATTAGATGTCATCAAAAATTTTTTAACCCCACCTGAGGATAAGTTTTTATTGATTTTTAGAGAGAAAGGAAGGGAAAGAGAAACATTTATGTGAGAGAAACATTGATCAATGGCCTTCCATACCTGCCCTGACCAGGGATTAAACCTGCATCCATCCTGTGTATTAAACTGACTGGGAATTGAATCCACAACCTTTTGGTGTGTGTACGGGGTGATGCTCCTAACAACTGAGCCACCCACCCAGGGCTTATCAAATATACTTTTAAAAGTTTTTGTTCAAAAGAAACTAATGAAAATGAATGTGAGATATATTTTCTGGTACCCTCTTGGAATTTGCATTGTCATAGACTGGGAGAAAATATTTACTGGTAACAACATATCTGACACTGTACATGTATTTACAATATATAAAGAACTTTTATTATTTAAGAAGGCAAACAATTTAAAAATGGGCAAAATATTTCAATAGTCATTTCATCTAAGAAGTTAGTATAAAAGGCAAGCATGTGAAAAGATACTCAATATCATTAATTGTTAAGAAAATGCAAATTGAAATTACAATGAGATAGCACTCAACTGGAAATAAAGATATTCATCAGCATGTTGCATATTTCCCTCTCTGACTCTGCCAGGAAAAGGATAGATTGGGTCTGCCTTTTTTGTATAGTGAGTCTCTCTCAAAATTATGTGTTCAAAGAATATAATCATAAAAAGGAGGATGGCTTACAGAGTTGTTTTGGTGGCAGTTAGATAATAAAAAGAAAGAAGGACATAAGGTGGCTCCCAAAGTAGTGCCATTAGTTAATTTGTGAAAATAGGGGTGTGGTAATTTGCATTTTGGTACCAATTCTTCATCCTTGTGTATATAAGACCCTTTGCCATGTGTCATTATAAGGCCTGCCATAGTGGTGCGCATACATCTGCTCCTTGATGGTGAGTTTCATCATGTGACCAGCTGGGGTGTGAGCCGATGTTATTTGAAGAGAAGCTTGAAAAAACTCTTCCATAATTAGGCTTCCATTCTTCTGCATCTGCTATCATCATGAGAAGGACATGGTTGGCATGGCCCACTGGAAGATAAAATACATGTTATGCAAAGGTAGGACACCCCAGCTAGCCAAACTAAGTCATGTAACAGCCAGCCAACCCTCAGACATTTGAGCAAATCCAACCAAGGTCCACATCTAGCCAACTTCAACTGCTCACAGTCATGTGAGCAATAAACACTTATTTTGTAAGTCACTGAGGTTTTACCATTCTGACACTACATAATTGATACAAAGAAGAACAGGATGGGATAGAGGGGAGGATTAGTCTGATTTTTGACATGTTGCATTTGAGATGGAAAGTGGCCACTGGATGTAGGACTCAACAGCCACTTAAGTTCTGTGAATTATCAGCATAGACACAGCTCAACATATAAGTATGGATAAGATTACCCAAGGAATTATATATAGAACGAAAGGAGAAAATTCTGATGACGACACCCTAAGGAAGACCCGCTTTAGAAGGAACCATTGTGACTGAGAAGGAATGCTCAGCAATATCTGGGAGAACAAAGAATGGTGATGTGAAAACAGGAAACACTCGCAGATGCAGAGAACCAACTGATGGTTGCCAAAGGGGAGCGGCAGTGGGGGACTGGTGGGAAATGTGAAGGGAATGAGAAGTACAGATTGGTAGTCACAAATAGTCTCGGAATGTAAAATACAGCATAGGGAATATAGCCAATAATATTGTTAAAATTGCCAAATGCTGAGAGAGGTAAGGTAGACATCTTTATACACATTTTACAAATGAGGAGGTTTGTATAGGTTAATTAAGTTTTCCATGTGTGATCATACCAATTATTAAATAACAGTAAGGGAACTAGAACCTAGGTCTTTTGATTTTTTTAACCCAAGCTGTTACCATTTTTATCATGTTGTCTTTCTTTAGTGTGTACTTCTGATGTAATATATTATTAAAATAATTGTAAGATATCGTTTACATATAAAATGTTAAGACAAATGATGAAATTTTAATATTTAGAATTATATGAACATTAAAATAAGAAATATGTACAGTAATTGGGCTTCCACTGAGATTATAATTTTTTTATGTTATTGAATGTTTCCTTCCATTATACATCAATTTTTCTATATCTGATAAATGTTTTTATGTTGTGATTCCCTACATGCACTATGGATAGAAAAATGATTTTTCTCTCATGTTGAGTATCATGAATTAATAATAATAATGTTGAAATATTTTACAGAATGAACTTCATGAGCTAGAAAAACAAATAGCAACTGTTTCTGCAGAAACTAAAGAAACAGAAAGGCTAATTTATCAGCAAGATGTTGCCATAGAGAATAGCAAACTTCAGTGTGAAAACCTGGAAACACAAATCAAATCCTTACATACAGAAAATGTAAAGCTTAAATTTGACATAGAAGCAGCCCAAGAAGATTTTGAGGAACACATGATAAAATATAATGAATACTATGCAAAAATTAAAGTGCATAAAGATACCTCGGGGGAGGAAGAAAGCAAATGGTCATTTATGATTGAACTACATGAAAAACAAGATCTTGTTAAAAAACTGAAGATAATGAAAGAGGAACTTAGGCAAGATCTCCAGAATCCAGAAGGAAACCGGATGAAACAAGTACAGGTTTGAAATATCACTTATTAAAACTTTTTCTATTTTTTTTCTTCTTTTTTAAATCCTCACCTAAGGACATGCTTAGAGAGAGAGAGAGAGAGAGAGAGAGAGAGAGAGAGAGATATCAGTTGTCTTCCTACATGCCCCAACCGGGAATTGAACTTGTAACCGAGGTATGCGACCTGAGTGGGAACTGAACTGGCAACTTTTCTGTGCACAGGATGATGTTCAACCAACTGAACCACCCAGACTGAGCTATTCTTTTTTCATGTACACTTATTAAGTGATAAATTTATCATTAACTTAATTAAGTATCCATGGCTGCTCTAATGAAATTCAAAAACTATTTTCAAACTTTAAAAAACTTGTAAGCACATGAGTTATGTAACAACTATGCCACATGTGCAAATGCATAAAGATAACATCCCCAAATTTCATGTGGATTAATACAAATGCATAGTCAAACAAAATTACAGTGAACAATTAATACATTTGTTGCAGAAAGTGTAACAAAAATGTTGAAGCCCTAGCTTCTAAGCTAAGGGATCCAGACCAATCCAAGTATGCTTAATGCTGTTTTGCAAATTATATGAATTAATAGTTGCAGCTTATACATTTTTCTATTTATTTTACTATTCTTTGAAGACAGTGGGAGAGACAAACTTAAAATATCTATTATGTCTTGCTAGAGACTTACAGGTATCCTTTACACTGTTGCTGGACAATTGTCACTATAATTACCACTATCCTTTATGTATTACTTCATTTGGATTTTAGTTCTAAATGCTCAAACATAAGTTTTGTTTATTTGTTTGTATTGTAGTTTTTTATTATTTGTACCTGTAGAAGTAATATTCTAATTCTATTTATCAAAAAGAAATATTACAGCTAATTTTATTAAATTATAGAAACACTTTTTTTTTGTTTTTTGTTTTTTTGTGTTTTTTTAAATTTCTTTATTGATTAAGGTATCACATTTGTCCTCATCCCCCCATTCCCATCCCAAACCCCTCCCCACGCATGCCCCCACACCCCTGTTGTCCATGACCACTGGTTAGACTCATATGGATGCACACAAATCCTTTGGTTGATCTCTCCCCCTTATCCCCACCCTCCCCTACCTTCCCTCTGAGGTCCGACAGTCTGATCTATGCTTCCTTGTCTTGGCTTTATATTGATTGTTCACTGTTTAACTTGTATATATTAAATTTTATAAACGTACAGGAAGACATTACAAAGCTAAAGGATAAAATCACAACTACAAAAGAATCTATCATTGAAAAAACTTGTTTTCTTGAAGAAGAAAATAAGACACATGAAAAATTAAGAAAAGAAATAGAGGTAAGTCTTAATCACCTGGATTTTAATGTTTTATGGAATCCTTTCTTAAACATACATTATTTTCATACTTTCCACAGTTTATTCTCAATCCCCAAATAGCAAAAGAACAATAAAGAACTCTACATAAAGCATTAGAAAAGTCCAACACATCCTATATAATAAAAGCCTAATATGCTAAGTGTCTGGTCGTCCATTCAACTAATCAAAGCATAATATGCTAATGATACCCTAAGGCTGCTCAACCACTCACTACGACATGCACTGACCACCAAGGGGCAGATGCTCAATGCAGAAGCTGACCCAGCCCACAGGCCCTAATCACCCAATCAGGGCCTGCTGGCCAAACTCCCGGTCCCTCCCCCGAGCCAGAAGGCTCCATTTGCCCAATGGAGAATGGGGATCCAGGGGTGGGTGGCGGCAGACATGGGTGGCACCAGGCCAAGGCAGGTGGAAGCTAATGGGGCCCCGATTGCCCCACTGGTCACCCCACACACAGAGGGCAACTGACGGCGGGGGCAGAGCCGGCTGCCGGCAGCTGGGGAAGATGGGACCTGATCGCAGGCCAGGCCTAGGGACCCTATCCATCCATGAATTTCATGATCCAGTACTCTAGTTAATAGATAATTAGAGATAACTCCCTCATCCAAAGGTATTCAAATATGAATCTATTTAGACAAAGCAAGCACCCACTCCTATTTCAATCTGTCCTAAAATTATTATAAATCTAATTCCACCAACAACCTGGTACCCAATTAAAGGCTAGAAAAAAAGGGTATTGAATCAGAAAAGATGACCTTTCCTAGATATACATCAGAGACCACTCAAAGTAGAGTAAAACACAATGGAAGTCAGTACTATAAACCCCTTGACTTCATATTTGCAATTATTCTAATTTAAAAACAAACAAAACCTGATATACAAAATTAAAAGTGAGACCAAGTTTGGGATACCACTGGTAGACTTCTGTAGTCATTATTGTTTAAATGAATGGAAATGAAAATGGAGAAGAATATGTTGTTAAGCTCAAATAAATAATTTTCACTCTAAAGGTATTAATTTGTAAAATAAAAAGATACATGTCTTTAACTTGTTTGTGACTAATTTGATACAATTAATAAGCATCTGAGTTGCCATGGCCTGGTGGCTCAGTTGGTTAGAGCATCGTCCCATAAACCAAAAGGTTATGGGTTTGATTCCCAGTAAGGCACATACCTCAGTTGTGAATTCAATCCCCAGCTTGGCCGCCTACAGAGGCAACGGATCAATGTTTCTCTCTCACATCATTGTTTTTCTCTCCCCTTCCCTCTCTCGCTAAAATCAATAATAATTAAAAAAAATCCTTGGGTGAGGATAAAAAAAGTCTGTATATTTATACTATAATAAAAATATTTAACCATACTCTTTAAATAGTGGAAGCAAATATAAGTTACATGACGTACATATGACAGCAAGTGAGTGCCAAGTCTTTTAAGTGCACTATATTCTCCATGTTAAAACAATGACATTGTGTGTTTGTTACATATATGGAAAAATTGTGAACAATACAGAATTCAGTGATATATTTCACATAATGTTCTTCTCAAAATAGGATAGCACTTTGATTTACAAAACTGTCTCATTTTATTTATGTATTCACTCATCAATTCATTCAACATATGTATTGAGTTCATACTATGTGCCAATTACCCTTTTAAGTGCATACAATAGAGTATAGAACAAAATAAATTGATAAAAATCCCTGTTCTCAGGGAACTTGTGTTTTAGTTGGAGAGACAGACATAAAAAAGATATGTAAATAAGATATGTAGCACTCACTGTGGCTGGTGCTCTAGAGTCACACAAAGGGGAACTTGCACATCTCTATTCTGATCTGTTGTGTATTCATTTTGTACCTTAATAATTGAAGAAGAATTTCAGAAGAGGCTCATATGCAACCAAACACACTTATTGAGTAATCAAAATTTTTTCCAATTATATATAGTAGAGGCCCAGTGCATGAAATTTGTGCATGGTGGGGGGTGGGGGGTCCCCTCAGCCCAGCCTGCACCCTCTCCAATCTGGGACCCCTTGGGGGATGTCCAACTGCCGGTTTAGGCCTGATCCCCGGGAGTTGGACAACCCTCTCACAATCCTGGACCACTGGCTTCTAATCACTCACCTGCCTGCCTGCCTGGTCAACCCTTACTGCCCCCCCTGCCGGCCTGGTTGGCCCCAACTGCACCCCCCCCCTGGCCTGGTTGCCTCTTACTCCCCCCCCCCCCTTGCTGGCCTGGTTGCCCCCAACTGCCCCTCCTCTGCCAGCCTAGTCGCCCCTAACTGCCCTCCCCTGCCAGCCTGATCACCTCCAACTTCCTCCCCTGCTGGCCTGGTTGCCCCCAACTGCCCCCCCTGCCAGCCTGGTTGCCCCATGCAGCCTGCTTGCTCAGTCGTTTGGTCATTTCTCACTAACCCCCCTGCTGACCTGGTCATAGGCAGCCATCTTGTGAGGGCGTGTGCTTATTACCTCTTTATTATATAGGATATATTATATATATATATATATATATATATATACACTTAGATATCAATGGATATATATTTTGAATATATACAATGTATAAAAATCTTTCAAATATAGCTTCATTATTTAATATAGTATTTTAGTTTATTCCATATTTATTTCTAATCCTTTCAAAGTCATTTTCTATTTGCCAACATACCAGCAGGCCTAATTTACCAATATAAGTAAATTATCTGAATTTGAAAAATTACCAAAAATTGAAAACTTAAAAAGATGCATTAAGTTTATAGCAATTTATGTGAAGTGTTAGTTATAAGTTTTCACTTTGCTTTTATAACAATATTTTGGAATGCTTTGAGTGTCTCTGTCTCAGTTCCCCTGCTCGCTGCAGAACTGTGCCTCAATGCAATTGCTTTCCTTTGTAATCCTGTATGTTTTATGCATTTAAAAGCATTATTCTGAGGAGTCTGTAGTCATACTGTAAAAATGATCCATATAAAAATAAAGGTAAAGAAGTCCTGCACTAAGGGAGGAACTGGGAAAGAAAGAGGGGAAGTTTGTCTGTTAAAGAAATTGATAACATTCAGCATGTAGTACAATTTGGGCCTCAATAACAGCTGAGGGAGAGAAAAGGGAGTCAGGTCAGGGACAGAAATTCAGAGTCTTGTCTCCCAGGCTATAAATTTACTTTTGACATGTTATTTTGATTAATTTGGTGAATTGGTGTTTTGACAAATTGACCCCTATTTGTGTTGACTTAGAACCACCCACCTGACTTAGTAGAGCATTCTCTTAAATAGATGTAAGAATGAAGAGAAAAGTTCTCAGCACCATTATTCTATCAACTGGTTTCAATGTATATGAATATATGCATAACCCATGGACACAGACAATAGTGCAGTGAAGGTTTGGGTGGTAAGGCAGGAGCAGGGTAGAGGGAGTTAATGGAGGAAAGGGGGGCATCTGTAATACTTTAAACAATAAAGATAAATTTAAAAATATAATAAAAGTGGGTGTCTTGCTACAATGAAATACCACTTTACACCCACTAAGATGGCTATGCTAAAAAAGACAGGTAAGTATTTTCAAGAATGTGAAGAAATTCAAACCCTCACATGTGTGATCATGGGAATGTAAAAATGGAAAACAGTCTGTCAGTTCCTCAAATGGTTAAATATAGAGTTACCATATGACCCAGTAATTTCACTCCCAGGTATAAACCCCAGAGAAGTGAAAACATGACCACACAAAAACTTGTACATGAATGTTCATAGCAGCATTATCCTATATAATAAAGAGGTAATATGCAAATTGACCCTCACACCTTGCACAAGGTGGCCAACCCCATGTGGTCAAAGATGGCTAACCCCATGTGGTCAAAGGTGGCTGCCACAAGATGGTCGGCAGGAGAGGGTAGTTGTGGGCAATCAGGCCAGAAGGGAAGGGCAGTTAGGGGCGACCAGGCCTGCAGGGGAGGGCAGATAGGGGTGACCAGGCCTGCAGGGGAGGGCAGTTAGGGGCAACCAGGCCAGAAGGGAAGGGCAGTTAGGGGCAATCAGGCCTGCAGGGGAGGGCAGTTAGGGGTTACTGGGCCAGCAGGGGAGGGCAGTTGGGGGAGATGGGGCCAGCAGGGGAGGGTAGTTGGGGGCAATCAGGTTGACAGGGTAGCAGTTAGGCATCGATCAGGCTGGCAGGGGAGTGTTTAAGGGGTGATCAGGCTAGCAGGCAGGTGAGCAGTTGGGAGCCAGTAGTCCCAAATTGTGAGAGGGATGTCCGACTGCCAGTTTAGGCCCGATCCCACAGGAGAGGGTGCAGGCTGGGCTGAGGGACACCTCCCCCCCCCAGTGGATGAATTTTGTGCACCAGGCCTCTAGTTCATAATAAACAAAAAGTGGCCACAAGTGAAATACTCATTAACTGATAAAATGGATAAGTAAGATGTAGTATATTGCACACTATTATTTGGCACTAAAAGGGAATGGAGTACTGATGCATGCTAAAATATGGATGGCCCTAAAAACATGCTAAATGAAAGAAGCCAGTTACAAAAGACCACATATTGTACGATTCCACTTTATAAAATGTCCAGAATAGGCAAATCTATATAAAGAGAAAGTAGATTAGTAGTTGCCTAGTGCTAAGGGTAGGATGGGGAAATGGGGAGTCACTATTAATGGGTACCAGGTTTCATTTTGGGCTAATGGAAATGTTCTAAAATTGATTGTGGTGATAGCTGCACAACCCTGTGAATATACTAAAATCCATTAAATGGTACAGTTTAAAGGGTGGATTATATGGTATGTCAATAAAACTTAAAAAGAAGTTATTTGTAGAGCCAATACTGATCTCAGGAATTATGATGACGTTTCTGCTTCCTTGTGCCCGGACACCAAAACTCTTATACTTTTCACCGTGCTTCATTGTCTTCCAATGTCGCGTTGTCTGGCTCAGCATACACAATGATCTACTCACTGGCAAGGAATTGGACATTATATAGACCTTTTAAGTCAATCTGTTTCAGTGAACAACTAGATACAGGAAAAAAATTACTCTTAACTGGTAACTGCTTAATAAGTAGAAAGCACTTCATCACAGATGTTTGACTTGGATTCAAATCTCAAACATTATCACTTGCTTATTCTGAAACCTTGGTCAAATTACTTAATCTCTTTATCTTTTGCTTCCTTATACAAACATGGGTATCATAATATGCACATCCTAAGGTGTAATGAGAATTTCATTATATGTAAAAGGCTCTCAGCACACTATCGAACATATACTAAGTGTCAAATAAAGCCCTGTTTATGTGTTTTCTTCTTTTCATAGGTACAAAATAAGAGATATGGTGCAATTCTTAAGCGTTTGCATTGTCAGCTGAACAAGCTTCAGTCAAATAGAAAGCAATGGCAGTGGAACATTCAACAACTAGAAAAAACTGCAGCTGAACTAAGAAAATGCATTGCAATGAAAGATTAACATGGCCATAGGACAGTGTAGAGCACAGAGTATTGCCACAAAAATTACAGGCAAGAATGTTGAGAAATCATTCAAGTTCTTGTTTCTAACTAATTAAATTTTATTGAAGTATAGTTGACATACAAATTATATTTGTTTCAGGTGTGCAACACGGTGATTCTACATTTATATATCTTACAGATGAGCTTCCACTGTCAGAGGTCTGTCTTAATGGCAGATATATTTATCTTTTTTTTAATTAGTCCTTCCACCTCTACAATTGATAGCAGTAGAAAGACGATAGGAATGCTTACAGAAGAATAGTAGATGACTCCATGAACATTTTTCATGTATAAGATGTATTGTACTCATGAATGCCTGTTTATAAACTGTTGCTTTCACTATTATTTGAAGTAAACATTTAGAAGAAAAGAAACTCTTGAATTTACAATGATTTAAATTGTTAAGATATTTAAATGGTTGTCTGTTTCAAACTTTATTAAAACTTGTGTATTTTTTTTACTACTGCCTTCACAGCAGTCCATAAATATTAACATTTACAATAATATTATACGTTCAGTGCCTCAGGTATGTTTCTTAGTTTTCTGTTTCATTCAGAAGCTGGCAATCATTTTTCTTTGTTATTAGATAACATATTTTTAGAGTATTGCAAAGCATAAATATTTTGTTTATGCTTCAGTCTATAAATTTTTTATTACTATTCTATGACTAAAATAATATTGTGTAAGATAAAATTGTAAGCTCTTTAAAACTGTTAATCATTATAGACAAATGTTTTTAGTTTTTATTTTTATTGAAAAGCAAATACTATGTTCATGGCCAAAATCAAAATTTAATTTGTCCCTTGTAAGATAAAAGTGCTCTTTCTCATGGCTTTATTGAGTAAAACTTTTAGAAACAAAAATAAAATATTAATTATTAAGTACATGGTTTTTATTGTTTTAAGAAATTTTATTTTTCAGTTATAGTTTACATTCTGTGTTATTTTGTATTAGTTTTGGGTGTATAGCATAGTGATTAAATAATCATATACTTTACAAAGTGCTCCCCTCTCTATATTTTCACTATCCTGGAACCATACATAGTTATCTCAAGATTATTGACTACTAGAGGCCTGGTGCATGAAATTCATGCATGGGTAGGGTCCCTACATCAGGCCAGCAATCAGGGCTGATATGTGGGGTAACCAGTGGGGTGATCAGGGGGCCCCCACTTGCACCTGCCTTGGCGGGCCTGGTGCTGCCAGCTTGCCAGCCCCATCCCCCCAATCGCCCCTCTGCCGCCTCCAGTTGCCTCTCTCTGCAGGAGGCAACCGGCAAGGCTATCGGGGGGTGGTGCCAGCTCACTTGCCAGCTGGTCCATCCCCCTGCTGCCACCTGCTTGCCAGCTGACCCCACCCACCACCACCACTGCCAGTTGCCTCCCTCTGCGGGGCCACCAGCGGGGTGATCAGGGGGCCCCGCTGGCACCCGCCTTGGCTGGCCTGGGGCCTGCAGGTTCCGGGCAGCTCCTGTGTGAGCATCTCCACTCCTGGTGGTCAGTGCTCATCATAGCAGCCAGTCATTCCACCTGTCGTTCTGCCATTCGGTCGATTTACATATTAGGCTTTTATTATAGAGGTTACTCCCTATACTGTACTTTACTGAATATATGATTTTTATATATTTTAAGTCAACATCATTAAAATGATACCAAGGATATATAGAAGCCACATTGAGACTGGTAGGAAGGGCTCACCCTGCTCCCACAGGTGGTGACAGATTTTGAAGGGATAGCTCAGTGTCAAAGGTTCCCCATGAGGAGTGTAGAGCCTCAACCCCATGCCAGCCACTCCAGCTCAGAGTACCAGAGCTGGGAAGAGACATATCTGGCTATGAAAACAGTGGGGATTCTGTCCACCAGGGACAGCTGAGAGCCTACTAGAGACCAGGCTCTTTCTTAAAGAAACAGCACACAAAATCTCTTTTGTAGCCACTCACCCTGGGCTCCAGAAGAGAGAGGGCAGAGGGGCCTAGATTTTTGTGAGGAGAGACTGGGGTTTGTGTCTCCAGGGAGAGTGTGGAAGGGACCATGGCTAGCGTCCTTGTTCTGAGTCCCTCTCCCACACCACAGATGGCATTTTTCTTGGGCGAAGGACTCCCCTCCACACAGCATCAGCCTGAGGGATAGCAACAGCCCCACCCTCCAAACTTTCTATGGCCCCACCCTGTGAAGCTACCCTATCAAGACTGGAAGTAATAGCAGATCTAATACATAGAAACAAACATGAAGAGGCAGCCAAAGTGGGGAGACAAACATGCCCCAAATAGAAGAATAGAAGACATCTCAAGGAAAAGAGCTAAATAAAATGGAGGCAAGCAATTTACCCGATATAGAGTTTAAAGGTTATAAGAATGCACAAAGAACTTAGGAGAATAATGGATGAAATCAATGAGAACTTAAAGAGATAGTAAACTTAAGAAGGACATAGAAACCATGAAACAGAACCAGCCAGAAATGAAGAATACAATATCTGAAATGAAAAATACACTAGAAGGAATAACAGTAGGTTGGGTGAGCAGAAGATTGAGTCAGTGATTTGGAAGATAAGGTAGAAAGAAACACCCAATCAGAGCAACAACAACAACAAAACACATTTTAAAAAGTGACAGTAGGTTAAGTGTCCTTTTGGGACAACATGAAACATAACAACATCCACATCATAGGGGTACCAGGAGAAAAGAGACAACAAAGGATGGAGAACCTATTTGAAGAAATAATGAATTTTCCTAACCTGGTTAAGGAAAAAGACACACAAGCCTAGAAAGCACAGAGAGCCTTAAACAAGATGAATGCAAAGAGGCCCACACTAAGACACATCATAAATAAAAATGCAAAAGTAAAAGACAAAGAGAGAATCTTAAAAGCAGCAAGAGAAAGACAGTTAACTACAAGGGAGCTCCCATTAGACTGTCAGTTGATTTCTCAACAGAAATATTTCAGGCCAGAAAGGATTGGCACAAAATATTCAAAGTGATGAAAAGCAAGGACCTACTGCCAAAACTACTCTACCTAGCAATGCTATCAGAACCAAAAACATAAAAAGAGCTTCCCAGACAATAAAAAGCTAAAGAAGCTCATACCACCAAACCAGTATTACAATAAATGTTAAAGGGTCTTCTGTAAGAAGTAGAAATTTAAAAAAAATAGGATCATAGTTATAGAGAATAAAGTGGAATAAATATGTCTGTATCAATAATCACTTTAAACATAAATGGCTTAAATGCTTCAATAAAAAGATATAGGAGAGGTGAATGGATAAGAAAACAAGACTCTATATATGCTGTCTACAAGAGACTCACCTCAGAAAGAAAGACACATGCAGAATAAAAGTAGAGGAATGGAAAAAAATTATTTCATTCACATGGAAAGAAGGAAAAAAAGCTGGGGTGGCAATACTCATATCTGACAAAATAATCTTTAAAACACAGGCTATAGTAAGATACAAAAAAAAAAAAGAGGACACTACATAATGATAAAGGGAGCAACCCAACCAGAGGATATAACCCTTGTAAACATTTATGCATCCAACATAGGAGTACCTAAATATATAAAGCAATTCTTGATGGACATAAAAAGAGAGATTGACAGTAAAACAATCGTAGGAGGGGATTTTAACACCCCATTGACATCAATGGATAGATCTTCCAGACAGAAAATCAACAAGGAAAGGGTGGCCTTAAGTGACACACTAGATCAGATGGATTTTTTTTTAAATGTATTTTTATTGATTTTTTAGAGAGAGAGGAAGGGATAGGGATAGAGAGATAGAAACATCAATGAGAGTGAAACATCAATTGATTAACTCCTGTATGCCCTCTACTGGGGATCAAGCCCTCAACCCCGGCATGTGCCCTGACTGGGAATCAAACCAGTTTTTGGGAGATTAGGAAGTCATGCACTGAGAATCCAAAGTGACATCTTTGAATGTTTTAGTAGCAAGCGGTCCACTCATAAGACCATGGAGATATTGTGGAAACTCTGAGAGATTCAATGAATTTGTTGGACAGGAGGTCTCAGCAGAAGTCTGTGCAAGTGGAAGATCTGTTCAGCACAGCAGTGGTCGGGTCCATGCTGTCGGCTACCTTCCAAGCACTGAGTCTCGTTTTCCCAGGATAACGTGAGCCGAGGCCTTGATATCCTCAAAAGGACATCAAGGTCAGAATAGTGAAAATGCTTATATTTGTTTTAGAAGATGCTAGAGATTCTTCTGAGCACAGCGAGGCTTGGTGCCTTGGGATCGAAGTCTGTGTGTATAGCAGCCAGTAACTGAGCAGTGGTCCATTGGACCACTCCTCCTTGATTCAGGACCAAGGCAACCTGGCTTAGTCTCTGTACTTCCTTTGGAAAAAGGCCACGAATCACCACCTTGGCACTGATGAGAAAGCGTCATGAGTAAACTAGACATCCCAGAGAAAAGCAGGCATGAAAAAGAAAGGGGAAGGTTCTGAGACACTTCTTAAAGGCCCCTGGATTCTGCAGGTCCTGCTCTTTTGTCTCTCTTGGCCCAGGAGAGCCCATGCCTTGGAGTCTCTCAAAGAGAGGTATATTGTTTTCTCTGCTCAAGAGGCAGTTATAGTGCTGGTCACCAGGGTTTCCTGAGTCCAGTGGGTTCAGCTGAAGCAATTTGCCTCTTATTGCCCTTTTCCAGTTCCAGCAAGATGTGTGCCACTTATTATTAGAATCCCTCCCTAATATCTAATCTGGTTAGTGATGATGATGTTACATCATAGCTCTTGCTTCAGTAGATGTGCCCTGAGAATGTGAAATGTGCCAGTACTGTAAAAACAACAACATCCTTGCCCTATACTCAGAAAAACAAAATGGACAATTCCACTTGACAAAAGCAAATAAAACAACCTACCTTACACTTACAGGGACTAGAAAAAGAACAACAAACAAAGCCCAAAGTGAGTAGAAGAGAAGAAATAATAAAGATCAGAGTGGAAATAAGTGAAATAGAATCTAAAAAACAATACAAAAGTCAATGAAACCAAGAACCAGAGCTAGTTCTTTGAAAAGTTAAATAAGATTTATAAACCTTTAACCAGACTCATCATGAAAAAAAGAGAAAGACCCAAATAAAATCAGAAATGAGAGAGAAGTAACAA
Source organism: Eptesicus fuscus (assembly GCF_027574615.1). NCBI lineage: Eukaryota > Metazoa > Chordata > Mammalia > Chiroptera > Vespertilionidae > Eptesicus > Eptesicus fuscus. The sequence continues at coordinate 19,301,758 of NC_072480.1, forward strand.
CTGACACCACAGAAATACAAAGAATTATAAGAAAATATGCCAACAAATTGGACAATCTGGAAAAAAGTGGATAAATACCAAGCACCTTAATATTGAATGCAAACTGTAGTTGGAAAAAATGTTTTTAATTAAAGTAAGATATAAAGAAAATAGGTATATCTGCTTAAGATAATGTTCCCTATTTGAGAAAGTAATTTTAGCCTACTTTCCTAAAATATCCATGTTAATAGATGTACCTTTTTTAAATTTTGTGACAATTGAAAGAATTATTTGAAAGAGAAAATTTTTTTCTGAACTTGCTCTTGAAAATCATTTCAGGTGATGGAGGTTTTCACACTAACCAAGAAGAACTAACACTTGATGTATACTCAAGTCTGATCATGTATTTAGTGGCTCTGATATTTCAACATGGTCACAACTCTGAAAATAGAAAATTAAAGTAATTTTAAAATTTCTCTATAACTGAACCTAGCTTAGAATATAAACTCTTCTGCTTAATGGCCTTTTTTACATATGCTTTTGGTTTAAAAAATCATCTCTTTTTGGAAACTACTCAGTTCAAAATTACCCTTATTTTCCTCATTTTCTTCTTGGAAGAAGTCTAAGTTTCTAGGGGATTTATATTGCTTTGTCATCAGTAGAAGTGTCCTGGTCCAAGTGCTATTTTCCATCCTCACTGGCCTCTGCATAGGTGTAATCCATTCTTCTTCATCTTAAGTATCAAATTTTGTCCATATTATAAGGGCTGTGGTTTTCTTCAGTCAATGTGGTCAACTAACTTCTTGATCCAATCATAAGGTCTCTTATAGTCCTATTTAATTATCTCTTTCTGTATGTTAGCTAAATTTTCCCTCTTGAGGGCCTGCTATTTTACTCATGCCTTCTTCCTCACTCAATTTCTGGTATAAATGAGTCTTTCAAGGCTCCCAGTGCATTGGGACTCAAATTTTTTCCTCTCTCAAAATACCCAGCCTTCTGCAAAGGAAAGCTATTATTTAAAGAATATTGCTTTTACTGTAGAGTTTTTTAATAGCCTAATATGACACTCCTTAATAATGATGACTTCTTACATCTCAGCAGTATATGTCCTGATGCAAGTCTGCTAGGTTCTATTATCCAAGTGATTAGGAAAATTTAACTAGTGCCAGGAAGCAGAGGGAGGAAAAATATCCCACAATTAATATAACAAAACTAGTGGTCCGGTGCACGAAATTCATGCACATTAAAAGGGAATTAATTAGAGGAAGTATTTTAATATTGCTATTTGCCCTTTCTCTATAACAGAAGTGTCCGAGATGAAAGAAAATTAGTAAAATGTATATGAAAATATTCCTCCTGTCAGAGTCTGGGGCATGTTGTGGGATCCAGAGTCAAGTCCCCGCCCACCCGCATGCACCTTGAAATCGCACAAGACCCAGACCCGGCCAGCCCCATGCCCATTGGGCAAGATCCAGACCTGGCCGCCCCCCCCCCCATCAAGCCCCACTGGGTGAGGGGCACAGCCTCAGGTCCCCTGGCCCAGTGCCAGGCAGGGGACGCAGTCTCAGGTCCCCTGGCGCACCCTCAGGTCCCCCAGCCTGGTGCCGGGGTGGGGGGTACAGCCTCAGGTCCCTTGTCAAGCCACACTGGGCAGGGGGTGCAGCCTGAGATTCCCTGTCAAGCCCCACTGGGCTTGGGGCACGACCTGAGGTCCCCCATCAAGCCCCACTGGGCGAGGGATGCAGCCCCAGGTCCCCTGCCCCGGCCCAGCACCATGCAGTCTCAGGTCCATGCTGATCACTTGTTACAGCTCATTACAGGAAACCCACCTCCACTGTGGGCACAGCCATCTTGTGATGGCATGACGAAGTGAGGGTCAATTTGCATATTATCTCTTTATTATATAGGATATTACTTATTATATGTGCAATCTATAGGAAAAATATAGCTTATCAATGTAAAGAAGTTGATATCTACTTTTAAGCCATATCTTATCCATGGAAAACACAAGATAGTACACGTTAAAGCCAGTCAAATCAGCCATCATGGAATGGTCATGGTCAATATAAATGATCTGTATGTTATCTGGTAGGTCATATTTTCCCAGTCAATTGATTAATCATGTCATTTTTCAAAATGCTACAGATATGAAATAACCCTAATAACAGTAATATACTGAGCAATGATGCTCTGAAATTGTATATATTGCATTATTTAATTGCCAGAATAATGGTGTAAGGCATGTATTATTATCCCTAATTTAAAGATGGAAAAACTAAAGCTGTACAGGTTAAGTAACTTTCTTGAGATTTTATCACAAGGCTCATCAGGGGCAGAATAGAAACCCAAAGCTCTATTTCTTTAATTACATGGTACTATAAGAAATGTGTCCAAGAGTAAGACTCAATTTACTATAAATAATAACTTATTTCTATATTCAGTCAATTATTTTAATAGATTGCAGTGCATAAAATGAATTTATTCAAAAAGATAAATTTTATGATTAAAAGAAACAAAAACAGGGGTTCCTCATGAAAGGAGCTTGTAAAATACTGAACAGGCTAAAAATCAACAACTCTTCTTGAATCCCTAAGAGAGGTGAGGACAGAGGGCAAACTGCTGCCACCAAGATTGGAAAGACAGACAGGTGAATACAGGGAGTCACTGCTGATCAGAGCAGGGACTCACAGGTAGAAATCACCATGGGAACCAGTGGCAGGATAGGAAAACCTGAATTGTAATTGATGAATTTCTGAAGGTGCAGTGTGGACAACTCTGAGAGTTAAAACAATTTTGTGAGTTTTACCATCAGGTAATGATTATATAGAATTCTCCTCAGAAACAATGCAAAAAGAGAATAGAGTGAAATGTTTAAAGTGTTGAGAGAAAACATGCATCAACCTAAAATTCTGTACCCTATGAAATTATCCTTCAAAAGGAAAGGAGAAATAAAGATTTTTCAGACAAATTGAGAGCATTTGTTGCAAGTAGATATGCCTTATAAGAAATGCTTAAAGGAGTTCTTTAGAGAGAAGAAAAGTAATGTAGATAGGGAAGTTGGGACTACATAAACTAAGAAAGAATATTAAAAAAAAGAAGTAAGTGAAGTTCAAATAAAAGCTTTCATTTTTCTTAGTCTTTTTAAAAAAATATTATTTTATTATTGAGAGCATTACAGATGTCTCCCATTTTCCCTCCTTTGCCCCCCTCCACCCATTTCCCTCCCTACCCCAGGCCTTCACCTGTCTATTGTCTGTGTCCATGGACTATGGATATCTACACACTGAGTGGCCAGATTATTATGATCTCTGAATGCATAATAATCTGTCCACTCAGTCTATATATATATATATCAGAGTCCCGGTGCATGAATTCGTGCAAGGGTGGGGTCCGGCCAGCCTGGCCAGGGGGAGAGGACATGGGCAGTTGGCCAGCCTGCCTGCTGGTCGAGCTCCTGGTCGAGGGGACAATTTGCATATTAGCCTTTTATTATATAGGATATACACTGAGTGGCCAGATTATTATGCATTCAGAGATCATAATAATCTGGCCACTCAGTGTATATATAAAAACCTAAGTGACCAAACAACTGAACAACTGGTCTACCCGTTGCTATGACATGCACTGACCACCAGGGGGCAGATTATCAACACAGGAGCTGCCCCCTGGTGGTCAGTATGCTCCCACATCCAACCTCCCATGGCCCCTATCCCATCCGCCCTGCCATCTAGCCTAGATTGGCCTCAATCAGGGTGGGCCAGCTGGCCAAACTCCCATGGTCCCTCTCCCCAGCTGGCTGGCCCACCCTGAACAGGGCCAATCTCTTCCTGCTCTTCTTCCCACCTTCCCTCTGAGATCTGTCAGTTTGTTTCATGCTTCCATGTCTGTGGTCCTATCTTCTTCATCAGTTCTTTTCCTTATTTAAGTTAACAGATACTTTTATTATTGTTCAAGAATAATAAAAATACAAACACTCTATTGATTATGTTTAATTATATATACATCTTATACATATATACATATATTTACATATACATATATACATATACTTATGAATGCTTATACAGAAGTAAAAGAAATGACAACAGTGATACAAAGGACTGAAAGAAAGAATTATAATTATTTTGTTATTATATTATAAAATACTCACACTACCTGTGAGGTGGTATTGTGTTATTTGAAAGTGGACTTGGACTAGTTGTAAATGTTTACTACAAACTCTAGAACCACCACTAAAAAAAAAAAAAAAACAAAAAAAAAAAAAAAAAAAAAAAAAAAACAGTAAAAAGAAGTGTAACTGATATTCTCCAAGGAGAAAAAATGGAATGATATAAAATGCCTGATTAAAACCACAAAGAGTGGAAGAAAAAGTAGGAACAAAAAACAATGACAACAAGTTTAAAATAGTGGCAAATATGATAGATATTAATCTAACTATAATCATTTTGAATGCCAGTGATCTGAATGCACCAATCAATAAACACACTGTCAGAGTGGATTAAAAAAAAATGTCTTCAAGAAACCCACTCTAAATATAAAGACACACATACATTAAAAGTAAATGAATAGAGAAAATATATCATACTAATACTAATCAAAAGGAAGCAGGAATAGCTCTGTTCATTTCAGACAGGACAGACTTCAAAGTAAAAAAGTTTTCAGAGATAAATACATATATTACAACAGAGAGTCAAATTATTGGGGCAAAAACTGATTGAACTGCCAAGGAGAATTAGATGAGCCTACTATTATAGTTGCAGACTTCAACTATCTTTTTTTTTAAATCAGAAATGGGTCTATATAAACTAAGAAAGAACATAGAAAAAGAAAATAGCAAGCATAAAATCAGTAAAGATAAAAACATATGTAATAATACCATCAATCAACTGGATATAATTGACATTTATAAATTATATCATCCAATAACAAAAGAACACACATTTTTGTCAAGCTCACATGAAACATTAAAAGAAAAATAGATGACATTTTGAGCCATAAAGTACATTAAAAAATTTAAAAATTAAATATGGAACTGCCATTTGACCCAGTGATCCCACATCTGGGAATATATCCTAAGAATTCCAAAACACCAATCAAAAAGAATATATGTATGCCTATGTTCATAGCAGTGTAATTTACAATAGCTACGATATAGAAAAAGCCCAAGTACCCATCAGTAGATGAGTGGATAAAAAAGTTGTGGTACATTTACACCATAGAATACTATGCAGCAATAAAAAAGAAGAATCTCTTACCCTTTGAGACAGCATGGAGGGACCTGGAGAGTATTATGCTAAGTGAAATAAGGAAGACAAGTATCACATAATCTCAACCATATGTGAAATCTAAAGAACAAAATAAATGGTTGAACAAAATAGATCCAAGACATAGAAGCATGGAACAGACTGAAGAATCTTAGAAGGAAGGTGGGGTAGGTGGGTGGGCAGATGGGAAGATATCAACCAACGAACTTATATGCATATATGTGTAACCCATGGACACAGACAATAGGGTGGTGAAGGCCTGGGGCGAGGGGTGGGTGTGGGCTAGAGTGGTCAGTGGGGGAAAAGGGTCTGTAATATTTTCAAAGATAAATTTTAAAAATCATTAAAAAGAATAGAAACCATAATTTGTCTTCTGTAAGACCACAATGAAATTAAACTAAAAATCAATAACAATAAAAAACTGGAAAATCCCAAAATAGGTGGAGATTAAACAAACTATTTTTTAAATAGCACATTGATTAAAAAATAAATCTCAAGAGAAATTAAACAAAAAAAACACATTTTGAACTAATTAACAATGAAAACACAACTTACTAAAATTATTAGGATGCAGTGAAAGCAGTGCTAAGAGGGAAAGTTATAGAGTTGAATGCTTATATTAGAAAAGAAGAAAGACCTACAATTAATCATCTAAGTTTCCACATTAGGAATCTAGAGAAAAAAAGAAATTTAAATCCAAAGTATGCCGAAGTAAAAAAGAATTATAGCATAAATAAATACAATTTAAAATGGAGTACTAATAGAGAAAATCAACAAACTCAAAACCTGATTCTTTGAAGAGATTAATAAAAATCAATAAACCTCTAGCCAGGCTTATTTAAAGAGAGAGAGAGAGAGAGAGAGAGAGAGAGGATACCAATTGCAAATACCAGAAATTAAAGAGAGGATATAACTTTGTCATTATATGAGGACAGCATTACCCTAATACCAAAATCAGACAAAGACATTACAAGAAAAGAAAACTACAGACCAACATCTCTCATGAACATTGATGCAAAAATCCTCAACAAAATATTGCAAATAAAATGCAAAAAAGTAAAAAAGAATTATATGCCATGACCAAGTGAGATTTATCCCAGGTATTCTATGCTGGTTCAACATCTGAAAATCAATTAATGTAATCCACATCTACAGACTTAAAAAATAAAATCATATGGTCATTTCAATAGATGCATACAAATATTCTGACAAAATCCAACATGCATTCGTGATAAGATCTTTAGGCAAACTAAGAATAGATGGAAACTTTCTCAATGTGATAAAGACTATCAACCAAGAACCTACAGCTAACATCAGAGGTAATAATGAAACCTCTAAGCATTCCTATTAAGATCAGGTATTAGACAAGGATGTCCCCTCTCACCAGTCTTTAAAACATTCTACTGGAAGTCCTTGATGATGCAATAAAGCAAGAAAACAAAAACATATATAGTTTGGGAAGGAAGAAATAAAGCTGTTGCAGATGCCATGATCATCCAGGTAGAATATCCAAAAGAATCAACAAAAAACTCCCAAGACCAATAAGCAATATAGCAAAGTTACAGGATATAAGGTTAGTATAAAAATAAAAAGTCAACTGCTTTCCTATATACCAGCAATGATCAATTGAAATTTGAAATTAAAAACACAATGCCATTTACATTAGCACCTCAAAAATGAAATAGGTATAAATATAACAAAATATATGCAAGATCTTTATAAGGAAAACTACAACACTCTGATAAAATAAATCAAAAGAAGAACTAAGTAAATGGAGAGATATTTTATGTTCATGGATAGGAAAACTCAATATTGCAAAGATGTTAGCTCTTCCTAACTTTAAATATAGACTCAGAGAAATTCTAATACAAACACCAGCAAGTTATTCTAAAGTTTATGGAAAGAGGCAAAGACCAGAATAGTCATCACAATATTGAAGAAGAACCAAGTTGGAGAACTGATGCTATTTGACATGAAGACTTACTATAAAGTAACAGTAACCAAAACAGTATGGTATCTATATATATAAAAGACTAAGTGACCATCCAACCATCTAACTGGTAGCTACAATGATCCCCCCAGGGGGAAGATGCTCAACACAGGAGCTGCTGAGCTGCGGTGACTTGGCAGCTGTGGTTCTCCAGTGACACACCTGGAACCAGAGAGCAGGGAGCCTGATTCCAGGGTGCGTCACCCGAGTACTGCTCTCTTGTAATCCGGGACCCCTTGGGGAGTTAAGAGAGCCAGTTTTGGCTCAATCCCTGCAGGCCATCCTTTTTTTGGGGGGGGGAGGTACCTGTCAGAGGAACCCTGCTCACTCCTCAGATGACCTTCAAGCTGCGGAGCCCCAGGGTAAGCCAGCCAGGGAGGAACTATGAGAGGTTGGCTCCAGGGCCCTGTCTGGCCCATCTGGCCCAGTCCTGCCCTACCAGCCACCTTCTAATTAATTTCCTTTCAATGTGCATGAATCCATGCACCAGGGCACTAGTTGTAAAATAATAGAAAGATTAATAGAACAAAATAGAGAAGCCAGAAATAGTGCTATATAAATATGGTCACTATTCTTTGACAAAGGAGCAAAGGCAATACAATGTAGTAAAGACAGTTCTTACAAAAAACAGTGCTGGAACAACTGGACACCCATCCTATATAATAAAGAGGTGATATGCAAATTGACCATCACTCCAACACACAAAATGGCTGCCCCCATGTGGTCAAAGATGGCCACCCCCATGTGGACACAAGATGGCCAGCAGGAGAGGGCAGTTGGGAGGAACCAGGCCTGCAAGGGAGGACAGTTGGGGGCGATCAGGTCTGCAGGGGAGGACCATTAGGGAGGGGGGTGGGGCAGTTGGGGACAACCAGGCCAGCAGGGGAGGGCAGTTAGGGGTGACCAGGCTGGCAAGGGAAGACAGTTGGGGGGACCCAGGCCTGCAGGGGAGGGCAGTTGGGTATGACCAGGCCAGAAGGGAGAGAGAGAGAGTGAAACATCAACCTGAGATGAAACATTGATCAGCCAGCTCCTCCACACCCCCAACCAAGGACGGAGCCACAACTCAGGCATGTGCTCCAACCTGGAATCAAACTGGCAACCTTTTGGTGCATGGGACGATGCCCAGCCAACTGAGCCACACTGGCCAGGGCAAGATATTCTTTAGTAGGTGAATGGGTAAATGAGCTTCGTTATAACCAGACACTAGAATATTGTTTAATACTAAAAAGAAATGAGCTATTAAGTCATGACATAAAAATGAAAAACCTTGAATGATTATTTATATTTGTATTACATATGTGAAAGAAGCCAATCTGAAAAGGCTATGTATTGTATAATTCCAACTATATGACATTCTGGAGACAGTAAAATGATTAATAGTTGCCAGAATTGAGGAAAGTAGGGTTGGAGAAGAGATGAATAGGTGGAGCAAGGAAGTTTTTAGGGCAATGAAAACGCTCTGTATGATATTATAATGATGGATAAATGTCATTATACATTTGTCCAAACCCATAAAATATACAATACCAAGAGTGAACCCTAAGGTAAACAATGTACTTAGGTTGTTTGTGGTTTATCAATGTGGATTCATCCTTGGTAAAAAGAAATGTATCTCTTTGGTAAATGATGTTAATAATGGAGGAGGCTATGTATGTGTGGGTGGGTATAGGGCATATATGAAAAATTTATGTACCTTCCACTCAATTCTTTTGTAAACCTTCAACTTCTCCTAAAAAATTAGGTATTTTTTTAAAAAATAAAAAGCACCTAAATGCACAGATAATTCCAAATGAGCATCAGTGTCAGTAAAACAGTTTGGTAAGAAAAGTGATATCCTGCTATAAAAACTGCTTTAGGCCCTAACCGGTTTGGCTCAGTGGATAGAGCGTCAGCCTGTGGACTGAAGGGTCCCAGGTTCGAATCCAGTCAAGGGCATGTACCTTGGTTGCGGGCACATCCCCAGTAGGAGGTGTGCAGGAGGCAGCTGATTGATGTTTCTAACTCTCTATCCCTCTCTTTTCCTCTCTCTAAAAAAAAATCAATAAAATATATTTTTTTAAAAACTGCTTTAGAATCTTTTAAAGTTTACAAAGGTGATTGCAATTAAAACTCTATTTTGTATCACCTTGCATTGAATATGGAATCTAATGTTCATCCATAAAAATCATTAAGACTTATACTAATACTATGGAGGTTTGGGACCATTTTTTGATGAGTTGATCCAGCAGTTTCCGAAGAACATGTGGTTTGCAACTAAAAATGATTTGATTAGCTAGTTGCTCATATTTTCAATATTATAAATATTTTCTTTTTCATTAACTAAGCCAATGATTACTAAAGCTAATGATCAGAGGCTAAAAGTTATGTGCAGATAAAAAATAGCCTATTCTATATTTGCTTATTTGAATGTATAATGTGTTTCTAGGGGAAGAGGTTTGTGTTTGTTTAACTGTTCTGTAAGGAATATGTCTTCTATATCACATTAGCTACTATGGAACACTTTCTCCTAAATGTTACTGAACTATGACCAAAATCAGGAAAAATAAATTGAAACAAACTAGTAGCACAATAGATTTATTCAATACATAGCTAAGAATGGGATGCCCCAAATTGCCTTTTTCTCTTCTGTAATGTTTCATCTAAATAATGGCTGTGAAATCTAGATCTTGAGAAAATAAAAATAGCATATGATTTGCTAATGACAGAGTTCTGATTATATAATCCAATGAAGACAGACATGAAGTTTTGAAACTTCAATCTCTTGATTAACGAGATGGTGCATTCCAAAAGCAAAACTAGAGTTCATGTGGTAAGTAGCTTTAAAAATATTCTCCAAAAAGCTTTCTTACAGAACAATCATGTCAAATTGAAATAAAACACTCAAATTACAGATATTTTCCCGTATCACTCAGTCACGGAGCACAAGGTAATTTAGAGGCAAGAATAATACACAACTAGTCTAAGATACATTTTCAAATAGTTTTTGTCCAAAATGTTGTCAAGACTTACAATCCACCTCATCTACTATCACTCCCCATGACACTGCTTTACATGGAACAGACCTATGTAATCCCCATGCCTGCACTGGAGAAGCTTCCCGGAGGTGTTTTCAAGACTGTTCCTCCTTGAACCCACAGTGCTTCTGAGAGTGAGGAAGGACCTATAATGAGAACAGAGCCACAGCTGTCTAACAATTATTCACCTTACTAACTATAGATACGTTTCCTTACAGACCCTGGGAAACTGGAGGATGGAACAAGGCTGTAAAAAGATAAGATGCCTCAATGGGTCCATGACGCAGAAAAGAAGTACATTTTGAGAACAGACCAAGGACAGGGCGAGCTTTGATTTGGTTGCTGTGCCTGGACCCTGACCCACTCTGGGAATTTGCCTCAGGGACACTCGGGTCCCAGGGACGGGCTGAGTTGTTTGTAACACCATAGAAGATTAGCCTCCTTGTTATCAGACTTTGAGCTCCTGAAGGCCAGACTGCAGACTCTACCCTGCCCTTTCCATGTTACACTTGTAGCTGGCAGCGGCACGTAGCTCTCTTCTCCCTCGTGTGTATATAACCAGCCAACTGGCAAGGGTGGTCAGAGCAGATTTTTGTGGGTGACTGCTCTCCCATACTGCCGGCATTATTGGAATAAAAGCTCATATATGATTCAACCCTGACTCTGTTTAATTGGGTGACAGGCAGCCCGAACCCCTTGGTTGTCCGGTTACACTTCTTTGTGCATATGACATGAAAAAACAACAATAGCGAGCATGAGTTGTTCCGTCTTCAGTGACTAGTGGTAGCTAAGCCATGCACAATGATGAAGCTAGATCTCAGCACACATGCTTGGCTGAAAATATCACACAACTCTCTCTTCATCTACCTTTCCCACAGAGACCTACACAGTCATTCTCAAGTGTCTGTCATTTCTCAGAGTGAGACCTCTTTGACGATACTCCATCCCTTAGGTGTGATATTTACTTTGTTGAGCAGTTACATAGTATTAATATTATTTTAATCTGTGGCTCATATAAGATTTGTATAAAGCACTCAATTCTCAAAAAGGTTCAGTCTTTTCTAATCTTTCACTAATTTGGATTGTTCATCTTCTAAGCCTTTTAGTCTCAATCTGTCAGTGAAATTTACCCATAAAAGGTTTCCTAAGAAATAGTGTAATTCTCTCATTTCTTTTTCATTTCTTTCTACCAAAAATGACACTTTTCTTCTTCAAATCATACCATCTTTTAGTCCTTGAACAGCCACAGTTGTAGCATCTTCAGGTTCCAATTCTCATTTTTGTGGTAACTCCAAAATTTAATTGACTGGCCTAAAGTTAGATCCCAAAAACTAAAAACAGTTTCTTCATTTAAAACTGACTCATGCAAGAGAACTGATCATGTCTTTAAAATGCTTCACAGAGACCAGAAACACCAATCAGAAAGAATGTGTGCACCCCTATGTTCATAGCAGCACAATTTACAATTGCTAAGATCTGGCAACAGCCCAAGTGCCCATCAGTAGGTGAGTAGATTAAAAGCTGTGGTACACTTACACCATGGAGTAGTATGCAGCAGTAAAAAAATAAGATCTCTTACCCTTTGAGACAGCATGGAGGGACCTGGAGAATATTATGCTAAGTGAAATAAGCCAGTAGGAGAAAGACAAGTATCACATGATCTCAGTCATATGTGGAATCTAATGAACAAAATAGATCCACAGCCATAGAAGCATGGAACAGACTGTGGAATCTCAGAGGGAAGGTGGGGGGTGGGGGAAGAGATCCACCAAAGAACTTGTATGCATATATGCATAACCCACGGACACAGACAATATGGTGGTGAAGGCCTAGGGTTGGAGGGTGGGGGTTAGTAGGGGTTAATGGGGGAGAAAGTGGGTGTATGCAATACTTTCAACAATAAAGATTTAATTTTAAAAACCCACCAAAAAACCCACAGGTATATCTAATCTACAGTGATAGATTTCAGAACAGTGGTTGCCTGGGGATGGGCTGTGGTGGTGAGTAGGATTGATTGGAAGGGCACAAGAGAACTTTCAGGGGGTGATGAAATGTTCTGTATCTTAATTGGAGTGGTGGTTACACATGTGTATGCAATTATCAAAACTCGTAGAATTGTACACCTAACTAATATCTACGTATACATCAATTAAAAATGAAACAGACAACAAAATGTAATGAAAAGAAGTCAAAGCTTAAAAAATAAGAAAATAAAATGCTTCACAGAGATAAACTTCCTCAGAAACGTTGTGTAGTGGACAAGTTCAGTACTCTGCCCAGATCTTCTCACATATTTTTAAGTATTTTTTGAAAACTCTTCTCCCAACTGAGACATACTTTTGCTTCCAATGGCTGTCATTTATGGTTGGGGGTCACCACAACATGAGGAACTGTATTAAAGGGTCGCGGCATTAGAAAGGTTGAGAACCACTGCCTTAAACAATAAAATAAAATAAAATTTAAAAAAAGAAACAAAGAGAGAGGGACCCAAATAAAATCAGAAATGAAAGCAGTCACTGACTACAGGAGGCTTGTACCCTCAAAAGAACTTAGCCTGTTAAGGCAGGCTTGCTTGGCTTCTTTCTCCTTATCAGTTTAGCTTCTCTTAACCAATTTCTCTTGAGAGCACTTCAGTAACAAATCACTTGCTCAGCCTGCTTCTGGGAATCCCAAACTAAGTCGTCTTGCAAAAAAATAATCACACATTGAAAAATCTATTTTCAAGAGATGACCATTACTCTACTTCTGTTCTTCATTCCAGATCAATTCTACTTCCAGCAACAGCAGCAACAGAAGAAGAAAAAGAAATTTAGCACCTGTGAACTCTAATCACTGTCCCATGTAGTATATTTATAATATTATTTGTTTTAAAGTAGAAAAGCAAGCCAAAAGGCACAAACTTTATTCCAAGTTTTAGTACAACAATAAAAGTACACTATTAACCTTCAAGTATAATAAATCAATCACTATTTTATATTAATCTTTTTTATGTTACTGTTCTTAGAAACTACCATGTTGCTACATATAATAAATTTATTAAATAAATCTTCATTCTGAAACCCCAATTTAAAAGTTTCAAATATTTTTCAATTATTTGAGATCGCATGATTTTAGACAGATTTATTAGAAGATTCATGCAACCAGACAACAAAGGTGCTATTTGGGGAAAACATTCGGGTCGCTCTTATTCCAACTAGATGACAAAGATGGGACAGGATTTAATCATGGTGCACCCGCTCAGAGCCAAGAGGCTCATAACATCTTCCTGGTTCTCTCAAACTAGGTTTCCCATCTTTCCCATTTTTTTAAAAATTAGCAGTTCTCCTTTCTAATCATTGTCTATCCAGCCTACAGTTCAAGAACAGTAGAATCAAAGTCTATTTTAGATCAAGAGTAATTAACTCAGAGAATGGTTTTATAAGACAGAACATTGTGAAATAATAAAGTTGTGTAATCTGTAATGGGATCAGAAAATTTACAGTGACTTGAAGAGTATTTATTGCTAATACTATATTACAATGTCTTTGTGATGTCCTTACTATAGCAACATCAAAATAAAAACCAAGTAACAGTTATCAAAAACAATTATTGGTGTTGTGAGAGTGATTTTATCATAGGCTAAGTAAATATAACCTTTTTTGCTCTTGATCTCAAAATACTTGTAAATATTCAAGTTCCTAAACATTTGTAAACATTGAACTTGTAAACATTTAAGTTAAAAACTTGAAGCTTATATACATGGTTGGACAAAAGTAGGTTTACAGTTGCTTTATGGAAAATGATATAATAATTAATAAATAATAATACAGTCTGTCAAATTACAGCAGGAAGGTTAGGGAGAGGTGGAGAAGATAAGAGATCAACCGAAGGACTTGTATGCATGCATATAAGCATAACCAATGGACGCAAAACTCTGGGGGGTGAGGGCATATATGGGAGTGGGGTGGGGGGGACAATGGTAAGATATGTACACATATAATACCTTAATAAAAAAAATTGGAAAAAAATACAATAATACACTCTGTGCTTCACATACTCACAGCTATAAACCTACTCCCACCCCACCCCCCGTACTCTGCATAAGTAATTAAAACTGCTGCAAATGTCATACACTTATGGAGTGGGGCCCAGCAATGGGTGCATAACTTGAATATTGACTTTTATTTGGTGACACAGTCTAAAATAGAACCTGACCGGTATGGTTTAGAGCCAAAAACAGAGAGCTGATAGCAAATAAAAAAATTTTATGTTTTACCTTCTCCGTGTTAGGTAGCTGCAAAAATAAATACAACGTAATTCTTTCCATCTAGAAGATCAATTTCGTTGGCAAGAGAGTCAACTACAACATAAAACACCCTGCAATAGGAGCATAAACCAAGTCTTGTGGAAACACAAAATAGGAAGCAATTAATCCCAAACAGGGGTAGAGAGCTTCAAAGAAGGGGTGAGAATTGAGGTAGGCTGAGAAGCAATTAAGTTCTCATGATAGTTTCCACCCATTAGATTAGAAAGTTTCTAGTTTATTCCCCTTTGTATCTCCACCAGCTAGTCACTACCTGGTATGCATAAGAGGTTCTCTGATGTATGCTGGATGAATTAGTGAATACGATAATCAACCAATATTCTTGTTATCAGTATCTCCCAACATTCCTATCTTTGTCACTCCTACCTCTAATATTACTGTTAGTAATATTGCTTAAGTTCTCTTCTTTGAGTAAACACTGAGCGTGCAATATTTTACTAAAAAGAAAGAAAAAGGAAAAACATTCCATGGACACAAAATTCAGTTCACAAATAAACAGAAACTCTTAAAAATTTAACCCAATCTGCTTGTTCAACCTCATTTTTTTCTTTATTTTATTTTACTTTTAAAAATCTTCAGTGTTGAAAGTATAACATATGTCCACTTTTCTCCCCATTGACCCTTTATAGCCCACCCCTGCCCTGGGCCTTCACAACCCTATTGTCTGTGTCCATAGGTTATGCATATCATATATAATAAAGAGGTAATATGCAAGTTGACCCTCACACCCTTCCATCACAAGATTGCCTCCCCTACATCATCACAAGATGGCCACCACAAGATGGTTGCCCCCATGTTGTCACAAGATGGCCACCCCCATGTCATCACAAGATGGCTGCCCCCACATTGTCACAAGATGGCTGGCAGGGCAAGGCAGTTGGGGGTGACCAGGCCTGCAGGGGAGGGCAGTTGGGGGGGGACCAGGCCTGCAGGGGAGAGCAGTTGGGGGTGATCAGGCTGGCAGGGGAGCAGTTAGGTGTCAATCATGCTGGCAGGGGAGCAGTTAGGGGGCTATCAGGCAGGCAGGTGAGTGGTTAGGAGCCAGCAGTCCCGGATTGTGAGAAGGTGCAGGCTGGGCTGAGGGACACCCTCCCCCACCCCCCCACCCCCCAGTGATTAATTTCATGCACCGGGCCTCTAGTATTCATATAACTTTGGTTGATCTCTTCCCACCCACCCACCCACCCACCATGCCTCTGAGATTCCACAGTCTGTTCCATGCTTCTATGGCTCTGGATCTATTTTGTTCATCAATTTATTTTGTTCATTAGATTCCACATATGAGTGAGATTATGCATTACTTGTCTGTCAGAGACACAGGTCAATTCTTGGCAGCGGGGCAGATGGAGAAGCCATGAGAAGTTGTGGGTATATAAGTATGAGACTTTATTGCAGAATCCAGTGGCACAATAGTCCTATACAGGCAAAACAGTCCTTTACAGCAAAGTCCATACAGACAGGCAGCCGTACACCGACTGGTGAAGAGATGCATCTTTCCCACAAAGCAGCAATAGTCTCTGTACCTACAGCTATTATCTGAGCAGCCACACACTGCCTCCTAGACTCACTGCCTCACATCCGAGCTATACCTAAGCTCTCTGCCTCAGCAGCCTCTCTAGCCTCTCTGGCTCAGCTGCGTCTCCTGTCTCCCCTGCCCAGCACACTGGCTGGTCTCTGTAGCCTCACATAGTAACTACCTCCTAGCTTCTCTCTCAGCACACTGGCTGGTCAACATTGTAGTCATATCTGTGTTCTCTATGAGCTCTTAGCCTTACATCATAGTAGCTCTTAGCCTTACATCATGTCAGCTCTTAGCCTTACATCATAGTAGCTCTTAGCCTTACATCATGTCAGCTCTTAGCTCTGTCTGAGCTCTCCTCTCTGATAGCTACATCTTCTGTGTCTCCTGCATCTGTTTCTTTTTTTTTTTAAATATTTTATTGTTTTTTTACAGAGAGGAAGAGAGAGGAATAGAGAGTTAGAAACATCGATGAGAGAGAAACATCGATCAGCTGCCTCTTGCACACCCCTACTGGGGATGTGCCTGCAACCAAGATACATGCCCTTGACCGGAATCGAACCTCGGACCCTTGAGTCCGCAGGCCAACGCTCTATCCACTGAGCCAAACCGGTTTCGGCTGCATCTGTTTCTTTGAGCTCTCCAGCCACTCTCTTTCCAGCACACTGGCCTTATAATATACTTTTAATACTACTTAGACAAAAGAGGCTAGTTGCCAATAGTGACATCAATCATTTGGGTTATAGAAGGGCACAGCGTACCATGTGATCGCTATGACCTTGCAGCTATGTATGGTATCTTGGCCTTGGGTACCCCGATTAGGCTCATGCTCAGAGTGGCCTTGGCCATTCTGGTGTATTGACAACAAGGCCTCTGTGCTCCCATTGTCCTTGACTATCCTTGGACCCTGGCATGGTTCTCACATTGTCTTTCCTTGACTGGCTTATTTCACTTAGCATAATACTCTCCAGGTCCCTCCATGCTGTCTCAAAGGGTAAGATATCCTTCTTTTTCACTGCTGCATAGTATTCCATGATATAAAAGTACTACATCATTTAATCCACTCATCTACTGATGGGCAGTTGGGCTGTTTCCAGATCTTAGCTATTGTAAATAACACTGCTGTGAACATAACAGTGCATACATTCTTTCAAAATACTGTTTCAGAATTCTTAGGATATATTCCCAGAAGTGGGATCACTAGGTCATAAGGCAGGTCCATAGTTAATTTTTTGAGGAAACTCCATACTGTTTTTCATAATGGTTGTACCAGTCTGCATTCCCTTTTCTCCACATCCTCATCAACACTTGTCATTTGTTAATTTGCTCATGGTAGCCATTCTGACAGGTGTGAGGTGATGCCTCATTGTCATTTTAATTTGCATCTCTCTTATGATCAGTGACTTTGAGCATTTTTTCATATGTCTATTGACTTTCTGTATGTTCCTTTTGGAGAAGTGTCTATTTATGTCCTTTGCCCATTTTTGATTGGATTGTTTGTCTTCCTTTTGTTAGGTTGTATGAGTTCCTTAGGTTGTATTTTGGATATTAACCCTTCATCAGATGTATCAGATGTAACCCTTTATCAGATGCCAGTTATGTTCTCCCAAACCTTTTCATTGTGTTGATGGTTTCTTTTGCTGAGCAGAAGCTTTTTATTTTGACTTAGTCCCATTTGTTTATTTTTTTCTTAGTTTCCTTTGCCCTAGGAAATGTATCCGCAAACATATTGCTATGAGAGATGTCTGAGATTTTGCTGCGTATGGTTTATTCTAGGATTTTTATGGTTTAATGACTTACATTTAAGTCTTTTATCCATTTTGAGTTTATTCTTGTATATGGGGTAAGTTGGTGGTCTAATTTCTTTTTTTTTTTGCATGTATCTGTCCAATTTTCCTAACACCATTTATTAAAGAGACTATCTTGACTCCATTGTATGCTGTTGCTTCCTTTATCAAATATTAATTGAGTTTAATGGCTTGAGTTGATTTCTGGGATCTCTGTTCTGTTCCATTGATCTATATGCCTGTTCTTGTGCCAGTACCAGGCTGTTTTGATTATAGTGGCTTTGTAGTATAATTTGATATCTGGTATTGTGATCCCTCCAACTTTGTTATTCTTTCTCAAGATGGCTGTGGCTATTCAGGGTCTTTTTTGGTTCCATATACATTTTTGGAATATTTGTTCTAGATCTGTGAAATATACTATTGCTATTTTAATAGGGATTGAATTGAATCTATAAATTGCTTTGGGTAGTATGGACATTTTAATGATGTTAATTCTACCAATCCATAAACAGGTATATTCTTCCACTTGTTTATATCTTCTTCTATCTTTTCTTTCAACATCCTGTAATTATCTGAATACAAGTCTTTTACCTCCTTGGTTAAATTTTTTCTAAATATCTTAATTTTTTTGTTGCTATGATAAATGGGATTGTTTGTTTATTTTCTTTTTCTGAGAATTCATTATCCTATATAATAAAAGCCTAATATGCAAATTGTTCGACCAGGAGTTCGACTGCTTGCTATGACATGCACTGACCACCAGGGGGCGGCACAGAATATGGCGGGCATCAGCGATGCAGCGCTGGCAGTGGGCGGCACTGCTGGCCCTGATGGGTCCCAATGAGAGTGGGACCATGGCGGGATGGTGGAGGAGGTGAGCAGGTGGCACCAGGCCAAGGTGGGTGCAAGTGGGGGCCTGATAGCCCAGCTGATCACCCTGCAGATGGCGGCCAGCGGTGGTGGTGGTGGTGGTGGGGCCACTGCCCAGCTCCCAGGCACTGAGGGAGCCGGGCAGGGGGCCCTGCCCTGATCAATCACCCTGCAGGTGGGATGGTGGAGCAGGTGAGGAGTCAGCACCAGGCCACCACAGGGTTCCAGGCGGGGCTGCAGGGCTGCAAGGCTGGGGGGTGTGAGCTGGGGTTGTGAGGCTGTGGTTTGGCAATCTGTTCGATACTTCTTTATATATGTCTTTTATTATGTTCTGATGGTCTTAGGCTCTACAGAAGCAGTTCTCAACCTGTGGGTTGTGACCCACAGGTTGAGAACCGCTAGCAGGGTCGCCTAAGACCATCAGAAAACACAGATATTTACATTATGATTCATTAACAGTAACAAAATTACAGTTATGAAGTAGCAACGAAAATAATTTTATGGTTGGGGGTCACAACATGAGGAACTGTATTCAAGGGTCGCAGCATTAGAAAGGTTGAGAACCACTGGTTTAAGGTATTACAAATAGTAGTACATATGTCTCCTATTTCCCCCCCCCCCCACTGACCTCCCCCTGGCCTGCCCTACCCCCCGGCACTTGTCCTCATCCCCCCGCCCCTAGTGTCTTGCGTCTGTTGGTTGTGCTTATATGCATACGTACAAGTCCTTCAGTTGATCTCTTACCCCGCAACCCTCCCCTATCTTCCTGCTGTGGTTTGGCAGTCTGTTCGATGCTTCTTTGCCTCTGTCTAATTTTGTTCAACAGTTTGTAATGTTCTTTATTATCCATAAATGAGTGAGATCATGTGGTATTTATCTTTCACTGACTGACTTACTTCACTTAGCAGAATGCTCTCCAGATCCATCCATGCTGTTGCAAATGGTAAGAATTCCTTCTCTTTCATAGCAGCTTAGTATTCCATTGTGTAGATGTACCACAGTTTTCTAATCCATTCATCTGCTGATGGCATTTAGGCTGTTTCCAAATCATAGCTATTGTAAATTGCACTGCTATGAACATAGGGATGCATATATCCTTTCTGATTGGTGTTTCTGTTTTCTTGGGATATATTCCTAGAAGTGGGATTATTGGGTCAAATGGCAGTTCCATTGTTAATTTTTTGAGGAAACGCCATACTCTTTTCCACAGTGGCTGCACCAGTGGAGGCACTGTCTTGTTCCTGTTCTTAGGGGAAATGGTTTTATTTTTTGCCCATTGTGTATGATGTTGGCTGTTTGTCATATATGTCTTTTATTATGTTGAGGTATGATCCTTCTATTCCCACCTTGCTGAGAGTTTTTAGCAAGAAAGGGTGCTGGATTTTGTCCCACCAGCAGTGAAGGAGGGTTTCTTTTACTCCGCATCCTCTCCAGCATTTGTCCTTTGTTGATTTGTTGATGATAGTCATTCTGACAGGTATGAGATGGTACCTCATTGTTGTTTTGATTTGCATCTCTCAGATGATTAGTGACTTTGAGCATGTTTTCATCTGTCTCTTGGCTTTCTGAATGTCCTCTTTCAAAAACTGTCTATTTAGGTCCTTTGCCAATTTTTTGATTGGATTGTTTATCTTCTTTTGTTAAGTTGTATGAGTTCCTTGTAAATGTTGGAGATTAAACCCTTATCGGAGATAACATTGGCAAATATGTTTTCCCATGTAGTGGGCTTTCTTGTTGTTTTGTTGATGGTTTCTTCTGCTGTGCAGAAGCTTTTTATTTTGATGTAGTCCCATTTGTTTATTTTCTCTTTAGTTTTCATTGCCCTAGGAGCTGTATTGGTAAAAATATTGCTATGACAAATGTCTGCTATTTTGTTGCCTATGGCTTCTTCTAAGATTTTTATGGTTTCCCATCTACTTTTAAGTCCTGTATTCATTTTGAGTTTATTTGTGTGTATGGTATAAGTTGGTGGTCTAGTTTCATTTTTTTGCAAGTATCTTTCCAGTTTTCCCAACACCATTTATTAAAGAGACTGTCTTGTCTCCATTGTATGCTCTTGCCTCCTTTGTCAACTATTAATTGAGCATACTGGATTGTGTCAATTTATGGGTTCTCTGTTCTGTTCCACTGGTCTATATGTCTGTTCTTATGCCAGTATCAGGCAGTTTTGAGAACAGTGGCTTTGTAGTATAGCTTGATATCTGGTATTGTGATCCCTCCAACATTGTTCTTCTTTCTCAAGATTGATGTAGCTATTCGGGGTCTTTTTTTTTTTTTATTCCAGATGAATATTTGGAGAATTTGTTGTAAGTCTTTGAAGTATGCCGTTTGTATTTTAATGGGGATTGTGTTGAATTTATAGATTGCTTTGGGTAGTATGAACATTTTAATTATGTTAATTCTACCAATCCATGAACATGGTATATTCTTCCATTTGTTCATGTCTTCTTCTATCTCTTTCTTTAGCATCATGAAATTTTCTGAGTACAGGTCCTTTGTCTCCTTGGTTAAGTCTATTCCTAGGTATCTTAATTTTTAAATTTCTCTTTCTGTGAGTTCATTATTGGTGTATAGAAAATCCATAGACTTCTGGGTGTTAATTTTGTATCCTGCTCCATTGCTGAATTCATTTATTAAGTCTAGTATTTTTTTGACGGAGTCTTTGGGGTTTTCTAGGTACAATATCATGTCATCTGCAAATAAGGACAGTTTTACTTCTTCTTTTCCAATTTGAATGCCTTTTATTTCTTCTTCTTGTCTGATTGCAATGGCTAGTACTTCCAGTACTATGTCTAACAGGAGTGGTGAGAGTGGGCATCCCTGTCTTGTTCCTGTTCTTAGCGGAAATGGTTTTAGTTTTTGCCATTGAGTATGATGTTAGGTGTGTGTTTATCATATATAGCTTTTATTATGTTGAGGTATGATCCTTCTATTCCCACCTTGTTGAGAGTTTTTATCAAGAAAGGGTGTTGGATTTTGTCAAATGCTTTTTCTGCATCAATGGATATAATTATATGGTTTTTATCTCTCAGTTTGTTTATATGGTGTATCACATTTATTGATTTGTGGATGTTGTACCATCCTTGCATCCCCAGAATAAATCCCACTTCGTCATGGTGTATGATCATTCTAATGTAATGCTGGATCCGAATTGCTAGAATTTTGTTGAGGATTTTGGCATCTATGTTCATGAGGGATATTGGCCTGTAATTCTCTTTCTTTGTATTATCTTTATCTGGTTTGGGGATTAGGATAATGCTGGCTTCATAGAAAGTGCTTGGAAGTACTCCTTCCTCTTGAATTTTGTTGAATAGTATGAGGAAGATAGGTTTTATTTCTTTTAATGTTTGATAAAACTCCCCTGTGAAGCCGTCTGGTCCAAGGCTTTTGTTTGTTGGAAGTTTTTTTTTTATTACTGCTTCAATTTCCTCCATAGTTATCAGCCTATTCAGATTTTTTGTTTCCTCCTGGTTGAGTTTTGGAAGGTTGTATTTTTTTTAGGAATATGTCCATGTCTTCTAGGTTGACCAGTTTGTTGGAGTAGAGTTGCTCATAGTATTTTTTTTTATGATTCTTCATATTTCTGTGGGGTCTGTTGTTTCACCTCTTTTGTTTCTGATTTTGTTTATTTGAGTCCTCTCTCTTTGCTTCTTGTTGAGCCTGGCTAGAGGTTCATCAATCTTGTTTATTCTTTCAAAGAACCAGCTCTTGGTTTCATTTTTTTTTTTGGTCTCCATGTCATTTATATCCTCTCTGATCTTTATTATTTCCTTCCTTCTGTTCACACTGGGCTTTTCTTGTTGTTCTCTTTCTAATTCTTCAAGTTGCAGAGTTAGATGGTTTATTACCAGTTTTTCTTGTTTTTTGAGGTAGGCCTATAATGCTATAAATTTCCCTCTCAGGACTGCTTTCACTGTGTCCCAAAGATTTTGGATTGTGTTTTCATTGTCTTTTGTTTCCAGGATGTGTTTTATTTCTTCTTTTATCTCTTTAGTAACACACTCATTGTTTAATAGTATACTATTCAGCCTCCAAGTGTTTGAATTTTTGTGATTGTTTTTACTGTAGTTGATTTCTAATTTTATGCCATTGTGATCTGAGAAGATGCTTGATATGATTTCAATTCTCTTGAATTTAGAGACTTTGCCTGTGTCCTAATATGTGGTCTATCTTTGAAAATGTCCCATGTGTGCTTGAGAAGAATGTATATTCTGTAGTTTTGGGGTGGAATGTTCTAAAGATGTCGATTAAGTCCATCTGATCTAGTGAGTCATTTAGGATTGATGTTTCTTTGCTAATTTTTTGTCTAGAGGATTTATCCAGTGATGTTAATGGGGTATTAAAATCTCCTACCATGATCGTGTTGCTGTCAATCTCTCCCCTGATATCTTCCAGAAGTGTTTTATGTAATTGGGTGCTCCTGCATTGGGTGCATAAATGTTTACCAGAGTTATATCCTCTTGTATTGATCCCTTTAGAATTATGAAGTGGCCTTCCTTGTCTCTTGTTATGGTCTTCACTTTAAGGTCTATTTTGTCAGATGTAAGTATTGCTACCCCAGCTTTTTTTTTCATTTCCATTCACCTGATAGATATTTTTTCATCCCTTCACTTTCAGTCTGTGCGAGTCTCTTGTTCTGAGGTGGGTCTCCTGTAGACAGCATATATATATATATATATATATATATATATATATATATATATATATATATCATGTTTTCTTATCCATTCACTCACTTGATGTCTTTTGGTTGGAGCATTTAATCCATTTACGTTGAATGTTATTATTGATAGGTACTTGTTTGTAGCCATTTCTGTATTTTATGCCAGTGTTCCTTCCTCCCTTTCTATTTCTTCTTTTAACAGCATTCCCTTTAGCATTTCTTGCATTGCTGGCTTGGTAGTGATAAACTGCCTTAGCCTTTTTTGTCTGCGAACCTCCTTATTTCCCCTTCAATTTTGATTGATAGTCTTGCTGGATAGAGTATTATTGGATTCAGTCCTTTGCTTTGCATCACTTTGTATACCTCCTTCCATTCCCTTTTAGCTTGATGTGTTTCTGTTGAGAAATAATTTGATAATCTGATGGGGGATCCTTTGTAGGTAACTCTCTGTCTCTGTCATGCAGCCTTTAAGATACTCTCTTTGTTGTTAACATTTGCCATTGTAATTATGATGTGTCTTGGTGTGGGTCTTTTGGGATTCATCTTGCTTGGGGCTCTCTGTACTTGTGTAACTTTTTTCTTCCCCATATCAGGGAAGTTTTCTGTCATTATTTCTTCAAATAGATTTTCTAATCCTTGCTGCCCTTCTTGTCCTTCTGGCAGCCCTATTATATATATGTTACTTCATTTTGTGTTGTCCCAAAGCTCCCTTTCACTCTCCTGCTTTTTAATTTTTTTCTCCAGTTGCTGTTCAGATTGGACTTGTTTCTCTACCTTATCTTCTAACTCACTAATTCATTTTTTTGCTTCTTCTAGTCTATTGTTGAAACCTTTCCATGTTGTTTTTGATTGTAGCTATATAACTTTTCATTTCTTCCCGATTTTTGCATAGGTTGTTGATTTTCTCATCCATCCGGTGTATGGCCTGTATGACCATTACTCTGAATTCTTTTTCTGTCATGTTGCATGCCTCTGTTTCACTTATTTCCTTTCTTGGCAATTCCTTTTTTTCTTTTCTCTGGGGATTTTTTGTTGTCTCCCAATTCTAAATATCACCAGAAGGTTCAATCGTTGAGTTGCAAGGGCCTGGGCCATGTGTAGTGGGAGCTTTGCACCACCCGAGTGTCACTGAAGAGCTCCGACACCAAGACGTGTGGCTGCCATGGGTTGGTGGGAGCCACGCTTGCCCAGGATCAGAGTCACCGGTGCTCAGTGTGGCCTCGTGCACACACCTAGAATTAGGGACCCTGCCTGTGTCGTGCTGAAAAAGAGACCCCACTGATGTGTGTCGAAAATCAGAGTCCCCTAGTGTGTGCCAGGAGTCAGATTCCCCCTGTGCCCACACCAAGAATCGAGTATCAGAGTCTCTGTTGCTTGGTGCAGCCTCGCACCAAGAATCAGGGTCCCTGTGTGTGCATGTGCCAAGAATTGGAGTCACTGGCTTTTAGTGTGAATGCACTGGGAATCAGGGATCCCAGGCGTGTGAGATGAGAAAGAGTCAAGTCACCGGTGCTCAGTGCTGCCTCTCACATGGAGAATCAGGGTCCCCGGTCTGCTTGGGGGACCGGGTTGCACAGTTGCACTGTGTTGGCAGTTGCACTGTGTCAGTCCAGTCCTGCGCTGAGGAAAACAGACTTCCATGTGCACTTGCCCAGAATTGAAGTCAGGTGGCACTGCCACCCAGAGTGGGTATGGAGTTTGGTTGCCCGATTGTGCTGCGGGGAACAGATTCCCAGTGTCTGATCACACGCTAAGGTTCAAATTCCCGAAGCAGAGCTACAGCCCTGTGTGAGGGGCAGGTCTAGCAGTTCCTATGGCACTGCAGTGAGCCTGTGGGGAGGGGAATGCGCTCTGTGACTCACAGATATCTGTGGCCTGGATGTCTAGATTCTTGGTGTATGTGGGTCTGCAGCTGTGGTCACAGGTCTTTGTCCCTAGTGGCTGTAGGGTCCCAGTTTACATCTGAGACCAGATTGGGTGGTGCTGAGGCTACTACTCTCAAGCAGTTCTGTTTTTCAAGATGGCATGGTCTCTGTGCCCGCACTGGCTGTCCCCCGGAGTGTCCGCGGTGGCAGTGGGGTTTTGCCGTCTAAGACTGCCCAGTTTGGCAGCCCCTTGGAAGACCTGCAGGATATAACTGTCCCTAACTCATAGACACACACCTACTCACATCCACACACTCCACTATTGCTCCCTCATTCTCTCACACTCTCTCTCTCCCTACCTTCTTGCCGGTCACCAACTTAATCCTCAAGCATCCTCTCTTTTTGTTTCTTGATGAGTCTAGCTATAGGTACATCAATCTTGTTTATCATTTCAAGGAACCATCTATTGATTTTATTTCTTTTTAGCCTGTATGTCATTTATTTCTGCTCTAATCTTTATTATGTCTTTCCTTCTAATTATTCCAGGCTTTTCTTATTGTGCTTTTTCTAATTTTTTTGTTGTACAGTTAAATAGTTTATTGTTAATTTTTCTTGTTTTTTTTTTTTTGTTTTTTGTTTGTTTGTTTGAGGTAGGCTTGTACAGCTATGAACTTCCCTCTCAGGACTGCTTTTGCTATGTCCCAGAGATTTGGGGTTGTTGTGTGTTCATTTTCATTTGTTTCCAGGAAGTTTCTTATTTCTTTCTTGATCCCATTGGTAACCCATTCATTGTTTAATATCATGCTATTTAGCCTCCATGTGTTTGAGTGTTTTTGAGTGTTTTTACTGTAGTTGATTTCCAATTTAATTCCATTGTGATCTGAGAAGATACTTGATATGATTTCAATCTTCTTGAACTTGTAGACTTGTTTTGTGTTCTAACGTGTGTCCTGTCTTTGAGAATGACCCATGTGCACTTGAGAAGAATGTATATTCTGCAGCTTTAGTGTGAAATGTTGTATAAATGTCAATTAAATTAATCTGATCCAGTGTGTCCTTTAACATCACTATTTCCTTGTTAATTTTTTGTCTGGAAGATCTATCCAATGAAGTCAATGGGGTGCTAAAGTCCCCTACTGTGACTGTATTGTTGTTGCTCTCTTCCTTAAAGTCCCCTAGAAGTTTTTTGTATATATTTAGGTGCCCTTATATTGGGTGCATATATGTTTACCAGGGCTATATTCTCTTATTGGGTCAATCCATTTAGCATTATGTAGCGACCTTTGTTGTTTCTTGTAATGTCCTTCATTTTGAAGTCTATTTTGTCAGATATGAATATTGCTACCTCAGCTTTTTTTTTTTCCATTTAATAAAAAAATTTCCCAATCCTTTAACTTTATCCTGTGTGAGTCTTTGGTTTTGAGGTGGGTCTTTAGTAGGCAGCATATAATTTGGTGTTGTTTTTGTACCCATTCAGCTACCCTATGTTTATTGATTGGAGCATTTAATCCATTTACATTTAAGGTTATTATTGCTAGGTACTTATTTATTGCCATTTTAATTCTGTATGCCTATGTGTCTCTCTCTATTTCTTCTCATTACAGCAGTCCCTTTAACATTTCTTGCAGTGCTGGTTTGATGGTGATAAACTTCTTTAAGGTTTTTTTTTTTTTTTGGTCTGGGAAGCTCTTTATTTCACCATCTATTTTGAATTATAGCCTTGCTGGATATAGTAATCTTGGTTTCAGATCCTTTCTTTCCATTACATTGAGTATTTCATGACATTCACTTCTCACCTATAGTTTCTGATGAGAAATCAGGTGTTAGCCTTATGGGAGCTCCTTTGTGGGTAACAGTTTGCTTTTCTCTTGCTGCCTTTAAGATTCTCCTTTTGTCTTTAATTTTTGGCATTTTAATTACTCTGTGTCTTTTCATAGACCTGTTTGGGTTCTTCTTGCTTGGGACTCTCTATGCCTCTTGAATTTGTGTGAATTTTTCTTTCATTAAGTTAGGGAAGTTTTCTGCCATTATTTCTTCAGACATGTTCCCTATTCCTCACTCACTTTCTTCCCCTATTGGCACTCATATGAAGCAAGTATTGTTACATTTCATGTTTTTCCACAGCTCCCTAAGCTGTCTTCCTGTTTTTTAATTTTTTTTGTTTTTCTTTTTGGTTCTCTGCTTGAGTGATTTATTTTTTCTATCCTGTTTTCTAATACACTGATTCAATCCTTAGCTTCCCTAATCTGCTGAGTATTCCTTCCAATGTCTTTTTTTTTAGTGCTCTCTCAATCTTGACTTGTGATTAGTCTTTTTTCATAGTTACTATTGAGCATCCTTGGCATCATTATTCTGTACTCTATATCTGATAAATGTATTATATCCATTTCATTTAGCTCTTCTTCTGGAGAATTTGCTTGTTTTTTTTCATTTGGGGCTTGCTTTTTGTCTCCCCATTTTGGCTGCCTGTTTGAGTTTGTGTCTATATATTAGATAGATCTGCTACAACTCACAATCTCTAGTGCAGGACAATGTCAGACGATGTTTATGACTGGCCCTGAATTATTTGATTGACATAGAATGATACCAAATAATAATTCATTCATCATTTATAAAATGATAATTAGTTGTTTCATGACTACTCCCAAAATCTGTGTATAATTTTAAACCAACATATTTGAATATTTATAAAAATCAAAACTTAGAAAAATGCTTTTCTAGAAAATAAAATTATACTTTTGGATAGCTCTAGTTAAACTAAACATGCTTTAAAAACCCTAAGAGATATGCTTTTGTGTTCTTCATTATAAACATTTTGAATGAACCATGCTTTTAAAGAGTTTTACATATTGAAAAGGTATTTAAAATGCTTCATCCTTTTAAAAAGAAAGCTGTAACAAATTTCATGAAAATACAACTAACAAGTGGGACTGTATGGGAATAGAAAAGAAAATCATTAAAAAATTGAAATCATCGCATTTCTCTAAATATATTATACATTAATAATAAATTTACCACATATTTAGGATAATTTTGAGCAATTTCACTTTGTTTTCATTGTTTCTATATGGGTTATACATCATTATGGAGCTTAACTATCATTCTAATATAATTTTTCTCAATGACACACTTTATATCTTTCCTAATTACATCTGTAGCAACATCATTTTCAGAAAACCTATGTTTATTTATTATTATTTACACCACTGAAAATAAACTCTATTTTAATCACTTTCAAATATTCCTTACTTTTCCCCTGAGAATTACAATATTTGATTAGCTGATGGTACAAGGTACTTTTCAGAGTTTGGTATCAGAAGTATCCTTAACCTGCTTGTTAGGCCTTAAAGAGGAATAATTTTCTTATACAAAGGGAGTTTGAACTTTCATTAAGATGTTTCCCAGATGCTTTAATTTCAAATACAGTTTAGTATAATTAGGACTCCTTTAACCAGGGATATCTTAGAAATAATCTACATAGCAAAATGAAAAAGCACTGAGTTTGTCAATGAATAAACAATCACAATAACATGGTTTGATATTCCATATACCAAAGAGAAAAATGTGTATTCTGGGATATTAACTATTGTAATTTAGGCAAATAATTTCAAAGAATATGAGAATCCTTGAAACTGTAATCATTCTTTGAATCTGAATTTAAAATGCAGCACTATTTAATATCATGGACAACAGGGTGGAGTAAATAAAAATTGAAAGGCCAATATTTTACTGCCTATGTTTTCTTGGTCTTTATAGTTTCAAGTTTAACACTTAAGTCTTTAATCCATTTTGAGTTTATTCATGTGTATGGTGTAAGAAGGCGGTCTAGTTTTTTTGTTTGTTTGTTTTGTTTTTTTTGCAAATATCTTTCCAATTCTCCAAACAACGTTTCTTGAATAGACCATCTTTACCCCATTGTATGTTTTTGCCTTTTTTGTCAAATATTAATTGACCATACAAGCGTGGGTTTATTTTTGGGCTCTCTATTCTGTCCCATTGATCTATGTGTCTGTTTTTATGCCAGCACCAGGCTGTTTTGATTACTATGGCCTTGTAGTATAGTTTGATTTTAGGTAGCGTGATTCCTCCAACTTTGTTCTTCTTTCTTAACATTGTTGTGGCTATTTGGGTTCCTAGTAGGAAATATAGGCAGTAAAATCTCAGACATTTCTCAGAGCAATCTTTTTTTTCTGATGTCTTGCTGTGGGAAAGGGAAACAAAAGGAAAAAAAATAAACAAATGGGACTTCATCAAAGTAAAAAGTTTTTGCACAGCAAAGAAAACCATCTATATAATAAAAGCCTAAGTGACTGTTACGGCAGAACGACCAGAACAATTGGTCGCTATGATGTACACTGACCACCAGGGGGCAGATGCTCAACAGAGGAGCTGCCCCCTGGTGGTCAGTGCAGTCCCACAGGGAGAGTGCCGCTTAGCCAGAAGCTGGGCTCAAAACAGGCAAGCGCAGTGGCAATGGCAGGAGCCTCTCCCACCTTCATGGTAGCGCTAAGGAGCAGCGAGCTGAGTGGTAAGAGCAGTGAGCAGGTGAGTGGCAAGGAGCGAGGGGTCCTGGACTGCAAGAGGGTGCAGGCTGGGCTGAGGGCACCCCGCCCAGTGCATGAATTTTGTGCACTGGGCCTCTAGTTAAGAAAATGGAAGACAACCCACTGTATTAACATATTTGTCAATATATCTGATAAGGGCCTAATATTCAAAATTTTCAAAGAACTTATAAAACTCAACACCAAAAAACCGCCCCCCCAAAAAACAACAACAAACAACCCAATTAAAAAATGGGCAAAGGACCTAAAGAGACATTTCTCCAAAGAGGACATACTGATATATGTGAATAGACATGTGAAAGGATGCTCAATGTCACTACTCATCAGAGAAATGCAAATTAAAACCACAATGAGATATCACCTCATACCTGTAGGAATGGCTATCATCAATAAATCAATGAACAACAAGTGTTGGTGAGGATGTGGAGAAAAGGAACCCTTGTACATTATTGGTGGGAATGCAGATTGGTGCAGCAACTGTGGAAAACAGTATGAAGTTAACTAAAAAAATAAAAAGAAATGGCACTGCCTCATTAAAATTCCAGTTCTGGGACTATATCCAAAGAAACCAAAACACTAATTTGAAAGTCTATATGCATCCTTGTGTTCATTGCAGCATTATTTACGGTAGCCAAGATTTAGAAGCAGACAAAGTGCCCATCAGTAGATGAGTGGATAAAAAGCTGAGGTACATTTACACCGTGGAACAATACTCAGCCACATAAAAGAAGGAAATCTTTTGCAACAGCATGGATTGACCTGGAGAGTATTATGCTAAGTGAAATGAGCCAGTCATAGAAAGACAAGTACCACATGATTTCACTTACATGTAGAATCTAATGAACAAGAGAAACTAATGAAGTGAAGACAGACTCATGGATTCAGAGAAAAGACTGACAACTGTCAGAAGGGAGGGGGTTGAGGGCTGGGTGAGAAGAGTGAAGGAATTAAGCAAATAAAAAAAAGACTCATAGACACAGAAAATAGTATGGTGATTGCTAGAAGAAATGAGGGGTGGAGGGAGATAGTAGAGGGTAAAGGGGGGAATAAATGGTGATGGAAGGACATTTGACTTGGGGTGATAAACACACAAGACAATATACAGATGATGTATTATAGAATTGTACACCTGAAACCTATAAAATTTCATTAACCAATGTCACCCCAATAAATTCAAGAAAAAAAGTAAATTAAAAAATAAAAATAATATAAATCCTCATAAAACAAAAGAAAAATGTTAACACTGAGAAAGTTTAACTAATTGAAGTAAGTGCATGCATTGGTTAAGACACTCCTAGACCTGGTGTCCCAAAGAACACATTTCTTATATCTTTCTCACATTCTGTGGTATTCAAGTCAGCAAAATGTATTGTGTAAAAGGGCAAAGAGTATTATGTCCAACATTTACCTCTTATATCGTCTTTAAATGGGCTGACAGAATTCTAAACCAATGCCAATCAGATTCCATAGAGAGAAAACTGGGTACATCTGAGTTTGCATTTCCATAATGACTCTCCTTCACCACAACATATATATGTTGTACTTTCTAAATGAGTGAAAAAGCTTTAAAAACATTTGTTTGTTATCAACAAATATTTGACTGATTCTATCATCTGTTCTACAAATTACAAATTGGCTGTAATTTGTAAAATATGAATTAGTAAAATATAAAAAAAATGAAAGGCCAAACATACCTTATTAAATAATGGGGTGGAGGAAGCTTATTAATATACATATTACCAAGAGTATGAATTCCTTGAATGAGTTAAGAGGGAAAGTGGATCATAAAACATTATTAATAATTCTAATTATGTTTTTAAAAAGTGATTATGAGCTGTGTCTCAAAGAGTTGTGGACATTTAGCTCACATCTAGACCAAGTACTGTTTTCTCTGAGCTGAAAATCCCCAGTTTTTCTATGACAACTCATGTGACCTAAGTTTGAGTTCCTTCACAATCCTCGTCACAACCCTGTAAATATACTCTGCCTTGGAATTGTCCTATGAAAGATGCAGAACAGAAACGATACTTTAAGGTATGGTTTGATCAGCTACTTGTAGAAGAGGCCTATTTCACTCCATATTTGGGACTTGATTTTTTAATTTAATGCAACCCAAGTTTACAAGGGTTTTTATGGTAGTCTTATCATACTGCTCACTCATATTGAACTCACTCCTAAAACGGATTATGTTGGCATACAAAGAGTTCAATTTTTTGCCTGACCATGGAACCATTATTTATTGTAATTTAATAAATTTTTCTTATTGACTCATCTTGAACCTTATGAAATGGCATATGGAATGTAATATTTGACAACAAAATTTGTTTAGGATAGTGAATATTTTTAATTGAAATCAAATATTGTATAATTAGGAAAATAAATTTTAATAATATTCTCAATAGCATGTGTGTTCTTTCTATAACATCTTCGTAAAGAGAAATTATACTCTTCAAAAGAGTAGTCACAAAAGTTAACATTTACTGAGTCTTTACTGTGAGACACTATGTAATAGATTACAAATGTTTCCATTTTAGAGATGAAAAACTTATTCCCTAAGGTTCTTACATAAAGAAAAAATTTGCTTCACCAAATCTTTGGGTAACCAGAAATATGTGTGGTTCCTAAAAGAGAAGCAATATATATATGCCAGATTCTCTCACTTTAATTTTCAAGTTTTAGAATAATGAGCTGATGTCCTGTGTAAATTAATCCACAAGGCACTGGAGTGAAAAAAGGAGAAACTTTATTCAGATAAGAGTTTACCAACCAGAGAGATGCAGCTTCCAGTAGAAACCAAGTGTGCTCTGTGGACAAAGAAGAGGCACAGAAAAACTTTCTATCCATGGTTTCCATAACAGCCTGTGGCTCTCCCTGCTATAGAGAGTACATTAGAGGCCTGTCAGTAAAAGTCCACTAGACTCTAGTTTTAAGTTTAGGTCCAATGTAGTAGATTATTTTGGAGTCTGAGTCCATCTTAATAGATAATTTTCTTCTTGGGGTCTGTCTACATCTAACAACTTTTAATGGTTATAACCTATTATATTATTAAAGCATTATAATGAACTCATAAATTTAAAAAAAATTTTTAATTTATGGAGAGAGAGAGAGAGAGAGACTGATTTGTTGTTCCACTCATTTATGCATTTATTGGTTGCTTCTTATATGTGCCTTGACCAGGTATTGAACCCTCAATCTTGATGTACCAGGACAATGCTTTAATCAACTGAGCGACTTGGTCAGAGCTCATAGACTTGTATATATTTAACTAGAGGCCCGGTGCACAAAATTCATGCACGGGTGTGTGTGTCCCTCAGCCCATCCTGCACCCTCTCCAATCTGGAACCCCTCAAGGGATATCCGACTGCCCTACCAGGATCAGGCCTAAACAGGCAGTCGGACATCTCTCTCACAATCCAGGATTGCTGGCTCCCAACTACTCACCTTCCTGCCTTCCTGATTGTCCCTAACCGCTTCTGCCTGCCAGCCTGATCACCCCCTAACCACTCCCTTGCCAGCCTGATTGATGCTTAACTGCTCCCCTGCCAGCCTGTTTACCCCTAACTGACCTCCCCTGCAGACCTGGTCACCCCTAACTGCCCTCCCCTGCAGGCCTGGTCTCCCCCAACTGCTCTCCCCTGCAGGCCTGGGTCCCCCGCAACTGCCCTTCCCTACAGGCCTGGTCGCTCACAACTTCCCTCCTCTGCTGGTCTGATCACCCCTAACTGCCCTCCCCTGCAGGCTTGATCACCTCCAACTGCCCTCCCTTGCAGGCCTGGTCCCGCCCAACTGCCCTCCCCTTCTGGCCATCTTGTGGCAGCCATTTTTGACCACATGGGGGCAGCCATATTGTGTGTTGGAGTGATAGACAATTTGCATATTATTCTTTTATTAGCTAGGATTGGATAGGATAGAGGCCTGGTGCACAGGTGGGGGCCAGCTGGTTTGCCCTGAAGGGTGTCCCGGATCAGGGTGGGAGTTCCCTTGGGGTGTAGGGCGGCCTGGGCCAGGGGTCTGTGGTGGTTTACAGGCCAGCCACACCCCCCCGGAGACCCAAGTGGAGGCCCTGGGATCTGGGATTTATTTATTTATAATTGAAATTTTGTAGTTTTGAGCAGAGCCAAGCCTCCTGCTCACTCGGTGGCCATAGCTATTTTTGTTGGGATTCATTCATCTTCTAAAATTGAAACTTTGTAGCCTTGAGTGGAGGCCTGGGCCTGCCAGGGTGTGCGGAAAGCTTGGCTTCCTCCATTGTCAGGGAAACCCAAGCCTCCTGCTTGCTCTGTGGCCGCAGCCATCTTGGTTGGGTTAATTTACACACTTGCTCGTGATTGACTGGTGGGCGTGGCTTGTGGGTGTAGCAGAGTGATGGTTAATTTGCATATTACTCTTTTATTAGATAGGATGTTTTAATCAATGACAGTACTATTATTAACATTCAAATAGCCCACCTTTGACCAGTGAGAGATTCTGCATGTTAGCTTTTATATCCCTTGGCATATCCCCAAATTTTTCATAGCTTATTTGTATTCAAGAGTGGCAAGTTGTCTCAGACTTATCTTCTACATTCCCTGCCTCAGATCTGTCTACATCTAACAACTTTTAATACTTTGCCATGAAGATCTTATTACTTTATTAGGAAGTGATATTTAGGGAAAAACTGAGCACAAAGGATGTTCATTGATATTGGAGTTGTCTGGTTCCTAGGGCTTTTCAGCAGGTTAGGAGATATCAATATTTTTTAACAATATATAAATAAATAAATCATTAAGGTCATACTGTATTTTCAACTCCAATATTATATGGAGTTTTACTTAATATCTTAAAATTTATAGGTGTATTTTTTTCTTTCATTCAGAAAATCTTAGTTTCTAATCACATTAATATGAATATTTATTTTTCAAAATCACAATAACAATAAGGCAATTTTAGTACATCAAACACATTTTAACTTTTATCCATAATAATAAAAGCATAATATCAAATCAACTGAATGGCTGAACAATGGAACGACCTTCTGGATGATCTTGTGGATGAAGCCAGGGCTGTGTGGGTGGCTGAGGCAGCTGGGGTTGCAAAGGCCTACTCTTGCACGAATTTCATGCATCGGGCCTCTAGTTTCTTAATAATTATAAATCTTTACCTCATCATTTTGAATAGCTATTCCTTCAATATAGTAGTGTATGGTAAATATAGAAGCTGTAAAAGATAAGGCCCAACTCAAAATATACCTGAGAATTTGTCTGTTTGGTTTGTTAGCTTATTTTATTATTTTTTAAAAATATATTTTATTGATTTTTTTTTTTTTTTACAGAGAGGAAGGGAGAGGGATAGAGAGTTAGAGACATTGATGAGAGAGAAACATCAATCAGCTGCCTCCTGCACACCCCCTACTGGGGATGTGCCCACAACCAAGGTACATGCCCTTGACCAGAATCGAAGCTGGGACCCTTCAGTTCGCAGGCCAGTGCTCTATCCACTGAGCCAAACTGGTTAGGGCTGTTGGCTTATTTTTTTTTTTAATTTTATTTTTATTTTTTTTTATTTTTTATTTTAATATATTTTATTGATTTTTCACAGAGAGGAAGGGAGAGGGATAGAGAGCTAGAAACATCGATGAGAGAGAGACATCGACCAGCTGCCTCCTGCACACCCCCACCGGGGGACGTGCCCGCAACCAATGTACATGCCCTTTGACCAGAATCGAACCTGGGACCTTCCAGTCCGCAGACCGACGCTCTATCCACTGAGCCAAACCGGTCTCGGCCTGTTGGCTTATTTTAAAACTAATCTCAGTATCTCAGATTACAAGTGGAGTGCTAATATTTATTGAACACCTAAGACCTGCTGGACATTTGCTAGGGCACCATGCAAATGTGTACCTTGATGTAATTAAGTATTCCAAGGTTCTGGATCATTTACTCAACAACTGTACATGTGCTAACTGAATCTCTCTGCAACATAATACAATGTGCAACATGTTCTTTTCTCTCCTTTGTCCTATACCCTGTTGTGCCAGTCAGACATGAAAAAGATGCATCAGTTCAGCAACATTAAAAGGGGAAATATGATGAAATCCCACTCTGCTTCACACATTTGAAGAGGAAAAAACACACATGAGCTATCTTCAGGATGATGGACAGGATTTGGATAGAAAGAAAAGGAAAAGCTTGGATATTTCAAACCAGACCATTGTATGCTGGAACAACCACAGCAAGCAGGTCTAACTTGGGAAGGAATAAAGGGGAATGTTTCAGATACACTGAGATTCAGAAGCTGGGTTGCTGGAAGCCAATTCCAGCATGTCATAATTGCAAGAGTTTCATCAAATGGTTGATGGAACTTGGGGACTCAACAAGGGCTGACTCACATATGTTATCTCCTGTTGGAATGGCTAAAGGTATTTCCCCCAAACCCAAAAATGATTGATTGTTTGCTGCCAGACAGCTCAGGCATCTTAATCTACATGTTATTGCCTCCTGTTGGGCAAACACCTGAACAGCTGAAGGCTATTCCCCAATCTGACAATGCTTCTGTAGAAACCCTACCCTTTGAAATGTATATCTCCACCTTGCCTTGGGACAAATTGTGTTTATAAAAAGCAAGGGGTCCTGAGACAAAGAGAATTTAGCTCCTTCAGCTTGGCTCCTCTGACCCCCAATGCCTTTCAAAATTATCTTTTGTCTCTGGACTTCTACTTAATCTACACACGGCCTCTCTCCAGATTGCTGAACCCTTCTTAATGTTGGAACAAGAGCACCAACACTGGGTGGGGTTGGGCGGGCTGCTTGGTGGAGGGAGAGAAGAGAAACATCTCAGAGCTGCCACCATTGGTTCATCTGCCAATTCTGGCTCCTCGGGGGTATTTTGGACATGAAATATCACTATGCATGCTTCTTTATATAGTGTTGTATAAGTATTGTTATGTATAATAATCCCATAATACTGATTTCAAAACATGAAATCTGCAAGAACAGTGTTGTCTGTAATCATTAAACTAATTCTCTCTCCCATAAGCTACCCTTAGTCAACCAAGACATTCACCCAAGTTAAACTGGAAACTGCTAACTTGGGAGCAAGCCACAAGGCCTTTAAAAAAGTAACCTATACTTTTTCTTTTGAAAGTCTTAAATTATTCTAAATAAATATGAAAAGGTAGCAATTTAAAATATTTAATTTCTCTCTTAAAGCCAAAAACTAAGCTCTGATGTTTTTATTTTTATAATTCTAAAAGTAGCTAATGGGTTGATGCCATATTATCAAGCCTCTTGAAAATAAAAAGAAATGGCCTGGTAAGTTTTACTTTGACAAATGCTTGAACAAAACCTGCCAGAATATATCCTACAACCCCCAACTGACAGCAAGTCAGACACAACACCAAGCTGCCTCTGAATCAGAAAACCCTGGACAGTTGCATGAGTGAAAGGACAGTTTTTGTCTTCTCACCCCTCCCAAATCCCCTGCTCTGTCACAAAGCAGCTAGATCGGGAGTCTGGCCTGTGCTACCACACTTTCTGGCCCACACCTCCCACCATGATTGACATTTCCACAGATTATTAACAAAAATTCCCATGGAGCAGCCACTCTGTGCAAGCTACTGAGATCCAGTGAAGGAAATAGATGTAGCTCCTGAAGTTATGGAGCATATAACTGAGCAGGGAAGGCAGATGCTAAATAACTACGAGGTTAGTTATTGAATTATAAAGATAGTAATAGTAAGGGCTCTGAAGAAGCAGGGAAAGCCCTAGAGAATGATGTAGTCTGGGAGCTCAAGTAAGACTTTGTCTTGCTAAGGAATGCTACACATGTAGCATTTTTTTTTTCCTGCTGGAGATTCTAGTATCACATAGAGGACAAGCAAATTATCATAAGCAAGCACTCTTTTTGTACTTGCTATGTCTCATACACTCTCGTAGGCACTTTATAAGCATAACATCTACCTTCATAGCTTATGAGGTAGGTGCTATTATCATCATTCTCATTTCACATACTGGGAAATTTGTGTATGGTCATATAGTGATGTAATGGCTTGGCGAGGGTTTGTACCCAGGTGCTTTCAACCATCATGCTCCGTAGCTTCCCCTACACGGCCCCTCTAAAGCACAGGAGGAAGAAGCACACACATCCTATATAATAAAACCCTAATATGCAAATAGACCGAATGGCAGAACAACTGGTCGCTATGATGCGCACTGACCACCAGGGAGCAGACTCTCAATGCAGGAGATGCCCCTGGTGGTCAGTGAGCTCCCACAGGGGGAGCGCCGCTCAGCCAGAAGCCAGGCTCACGGCTGGCGAGCACAGTGGTGGTGGTGGGAGCCTCTCCTGCCTCCGCTGCAGGCAGGTGGTAAGGAGTGAGGGGTCCTGGACTGAGAAAGCCCCAGACTGCGAGAGGGATGTCTGACTGCTGGCTTAGGCCTGATCCCCCAAGGGGTCCTGGACTGATAGAGGGCACAGGCCGGGCTGAGGTACACCTACAGAGCACAAGTTTTGTGCACTGGGCCTCTAGTCAAGGTATAAATTATGCTGTGATTAACTTAAGTACATTTGTCTTCTGTGTCCAATAGCAGAATTCAATTGGAGCAAGGATTACTAAATTTCACCAGAAATCAAAGTGGAGTTGGATAATATTTTGATATATAGTTTACATGTTTCTCATCTAATTTCCCCTCACCTCTTTCCATATTCAAATCAATAGCTAGCTCTGTGCTCCACTACCTCATATATAGAAAGTAAAGTAACCTCTAGCTTTCTACCTTTTTTTTTTCTAAAATTAAACTAAGCTCATAGAATAACTCAGCACTATCTAGAGGACGCATAAGGGAGAAATGTTTGTAGGAGCAAGCAGTGGATGGAAAAAGTGGAAGGAAGAGAAGGACTTTCCCAGAGAGGGAGGTCCTAGAGCAGGAGTGGGATGCAACCTTCAGGAACTTCCCAGAGATAGGAGAGCCTAGTGCAGAAGGACTTCGAGTGCTAGCTGTGACTGGCCAGGTATGAGAACATGAGAGCATATAGAGCCACCAGACTGGAAAAGATGACACATGTGGAAGGAGACAATGGGTGTGAATTCAGTAGGACACAATCAGGAAACCACTGTTTTCATGTGTTCTGGTAGGCATATACTCTCTACCACTCCGCAACATCTCAGAGATGCCTATAGCATTTATGATCCTTTTCAAGCATAGCTACAGCTTCCTCTTTAGGGAAGCATAAATCTGACTTTAATTTCTTATTTCAACTGAAGCTTCTTCTCTTCTCTCAACTGAATTCTGACTTCTGGCTTTGTTTGCGTACCAAGAATAGGAAGTGCAGGCTCTTTCTACCGATGTCTTCTTCTGGACTCCAGCTCCCAACGCGACTGCAATGTAGGGGCCGGGAGAACAAGGCTGAGAGGAAAGAACAAAGGCCTATTTACTGTTTGTAGTTCTGTCAGATGTAGAACTCTCTCTCTCTTAGGTTGTATTTGCAAATT
The DNA here is from genome assembly GCF_027574615.1 of Eptesicus fuscus. NCBI lineage: Eukaryota > Metazoa > Chordata > Mammalia > Chiroptera > Vespertilionidae > Eptesicus > Eptesicus fuscus. Next base: position 19,341,046 of record NC_072480.1, read on the forward strand.
ATTTAAATACTCCCCAGTCAGGGGCCTCCAGGCTGCACCATTCTCCAATGAGATACCTTCCAAATAACTATTACTATTCCCTGAAGCTCCAGACACACACAGTCTCTTTCTGCTGGGTCCTTTCATTTCAAGGGGCAGCTTCCTGAGCAGGTTCAAACCTGGCTTCCCTCTGGAATCCATGGAGTGATATGTAAAATCCCACAGCAACGACACATTTGGGGGTAGGAGAGATTTCCAAGAAAGGCAGAGGTTAAATTTTCCTCCAAACAGGAATAATGTGAAGTCCAGAGTCAGAAACTGAGTTCTAGAAAATAAATGGATATTTCTCACACAATTATGTTTATAGCTTGAGAGTCATACCTGCCATATGGCTCAGTAAGCCTACTATATGAATGCTGCTCCTTGAAATAGTATGCACATGACCCTAATCATCTATTAGATTTAAGCTAAGGCCCAACTGGTGTAGCTCAATGGTTGAGCGTCGATCTATGAATCAGGTTCGATTCTCAGGTTGCAGGCTGCCAGCATTGGGTGTGTAGGAGGCAGCTGATCAATGATTCTCTTTCATCATTGATGTTTCTATCTCTCTCTCCCTCTCCCCATCTTTCTGAAGTCAATAAAAGTCAATATATATATATTTTAAAATTAGGCTAAGAATGTTTTGCCCATTGCAATAAATTTCCTTGGGTTTCCTTGGAATAGTTGTAGACTCAATTATCATTTTCCTACAGGAAGCTGAAGGAGCAATTTACTTTCTAACAAGTTTGTAACCATGGAAGCTACCGGTATGATATCCAATGAGGAGTGCATTCTGGTTTCTCCTTTAAGGGTTTAAAAACTTTCTTCTTTAGTAAATCAATGTGGAGAAAGCTGTTTCTTCCTCTCCTATCTTCTCCTCGCCCTCTCTTTCTTCTTTTGTCAGTTGATCAGTAGTAGTTCAAAATCCTGAAGTTACTGCTGTCACTAATTGTCACAAAGCTGGCTTCTATTCATCACCTACTCCCTAGATTTTATCTCATCCTTGCTGTGGCAGGAGGGGCCATGATGATTTGACAATTTTCTATTCCATTGATCTCTTAATTTTCAAGACAGTTAACAAGAAAGTCCTTTACTGTGCTGTTGGGTCATCTTTGACATGATTAGTCAATGGGAAAAAAAACACAAAGAAAATAAACCTACAAAATGGGTCTGCAAACTAAAAAGAAGGCAACATGGTGTGGAGCCTTTCAAGAATCACACATCTATGTATTCTGCCTCTCACTCTGGCTTTCAGACTTGTCAAATCTTTTTGCTTTTTCAATTACACATCACTGAATCCTCAAAAAGAAAAAAAAAAAAACACAACAAAACTAAAAGTGACAAATCTGTTAAAATTCTGGAGAAAAAAAAAGAAAGAAAAGCAAGGAAAGTGGAGCAGAAATAGAAATGGCTCTTCTCAGCTCACAGCACAGAATATGTTTTGGGGAGAATGGCATAGTTTCATGGCAATTCAGGTCAGTAGTTCAATACTATTCTCTAAGGCTCATCTCTCAACTGGTTATGAATTCTTTTACAGTAGTCCTCAAAGTTCCCTATATTCCCATAAATGCCCAGCTATTGAAACTGGCAGATAAAAACTCTCATTCTTCAACTGTTCAAAATCGCAGTTTACAAACTAATTGTATATTCCAGATCAGCTAGTTTTTCCTGATAAAATAGGTGTTAGACATGCAAATTTTATGCCATCATCATTTCCATTGATTACTGACAGGAATGTTAGGGATCTGATAGTATGGCATCCAATTAAATAAAGCAATTTCAAATGGATGAAGGGAGGGAATTTTGTCCTAATGTGAATCATTTTATTTTTATGAAACCTATTACACACATATATTTATTAGCCATTTACATATCCCCAAGACACTTGTGTGCTATGCAAAACATAGTGGTGGGCTGAGAAATATCCCATGCTATTGTATTCAGTGGTAATTAACATTTAAAATCCTGGAAACAGTGCACTGAGTGGGCAGTAAACAGGTTAGATATGATAGCTGGCAACATCATCTACTGGGCAGCACATTTGAATGGGAGTCATATTTCTAAATTCAAGGCAATCCTCTCCTCAAAGCAAATTACATCTCTTGACTCCTTAATTTCTCTAGCCTTAGAGGTTAGGAGAAATGCTTGGGAAGAGAGAACATTGGTGAAGATCCCTAAGATCTTGTTTTACAGAGCTTTTCATTTCATACTAATTAATAATTCATATATTAATTAGGTAGTTCTTAAATACATTTGAGGGACCCCTAGGTTTTATTTATTTATTTACTTATTTATTTATATTTTTAATTTCTTTATTGTTGATAGTATTACATATGTCCCCTCTTTTTCCCCCGTTGACTCCCTCCAGATTGCCCCGCCTCCCACCCCAAACCTTCAGCATCCTATTGTCTCTGTCCATGGATTATGCATATATTCATACAAGGTCTTTGGTTGATTCCCTCCCACCCACCGACCCTTCCCCACCTTCCCTATGAGATTCTGCACTCTGTTCCATGCTTCCATGTCTCTGGATCCACTCCATTCATCAGTTTATTTTGTTACTTAGATTCCACATATGAGTGAGATCATGTGATACTTTCTCTTACTGGCTTATTTCACTTAGCATGATACTCTCCAGGTCCCTCCATGCTGTCTCAAAGGGTATGAGCTTCTTCTTTTTTTACTGCTCCATAGTATTCCATGGTATAAATGTACCACAGCTTTTTTATCCACTCATCTGCTGATGGGCACTTGGGCTGTTTCCAGATCTTAGCTTATTGTAAATTGTGCTGCTATAAACATAGGAGTGCACACATTCTTTCTGATTGGTGTTTCAGGTGTCTTAAGATATATTCCTAGAAGTGGGATCACTGCGTCAAATGACAGTTCCATATTTAATTTTTTGAGGATAGTTCATACTCGGAATATCTGCGGATTCTGCTTAGCCCCATACGGTGATAGAAGTAGGGTAGAGTATAACATTCTTCTACACTGTACTCATAGGGTTATATTCAGGTTTCAATAGTCCATATAACTGTATTCTTACTTTTTATAACTATCTTCTTATAAAATTAATGTCTATATTTTCATATATTTTTATTGATTTCAGAGAGGAAAGGAGAGGAAGAGAGAGCTAGAAACATAAGTGATGAGAGAGAATCATTGATTAGCTGCCTTCTGCACACCCCTTATTGGGGATCGAGCCCACAGTCTGTGCATGTGCCCAGACCAGGAATAGAACCATGACATCCTGGTTCATAGGTCGATGCTCAACCACTGAGCAACATCGACCAGGCCATATATCAATTTTTATTTTATTTTTTATTTATTTATTTTTTATTTATTTATTGATTTTTTACAGAGAGGAAGGGAGAGGGATAGAGAGTTAGAAACATCGATCAGAGAGAAACATGGATCAGCTGCCTCCTGCACACCCCCCACTGGGGATGTGCCTGCAACCAAGGTACATGCCCTTGACCGGAATCGAACCTGGGACCCTTCAGTCCGCAGGCTGACGCTCTATCCACTGAGCCAAACCGGCAAGGGCTATATATCAATTTTTAATAGTGAAACCTCAAGTCAGAAATTTTGACCTAAATTTGAAGAGAAAGGCAAAATAGGAACTTTATAACTGAGCACAAGAAAAGTAGAGTGTTCTCAATTCTGGCTGCATATTAGAATTATCTGAGATTTTAAAAAACATGCACTGAATCCTTGGCCCCACTCCACACCAATTAAATTCTTAATAGGCTTGGGCATCAGCATTCTACAAAGTTACCTAGATATTTCCAGTGTGTGAGTAGAGTTGAGACCCACTGGAAAAGGAAAACCAATGAGTAGAAGAGGATGTATTTTATGGCTGTGGAAGACTCTGGAGAACAGAACAAAAAAATGTGCTTAGGGAAAATTAGAATTGCTTCAGGATCAGTTCTGTACAAAGAGAAAAGCATGGAGAACCAATGAGAGCTTGAAGCAGGCTTCTAAAATCACCAAGTCAGAAGGACTTGGTTTGGGAAGGGTCTGACTATGAATGACAAGACAATGATATTCAGAGCATCTCTTAATCTAAGACATATTCTACTCTGTGACCTTGTAATCACCAATTTGTAGAGCAGTCAACACATTCTGCATTTAAATATATTTTGAGCAGTTAAAAAAATTCATGTCTTATTCCTGGGGAGATGTATGAGAGGAAAAGTTGCATCAAATGAGTCACTATTTACTGAACACTTGTTCTGTATGAGATGCTATAAAAGATATAAATAAACACAAGACATGGTCCCTGCCTCTAATGAACATATTTCCAATGAATTGCAATAATTGTAATAGCAGTGCTTATATTATATATCACTGCATATTTTCACTTTCATGTCATCTTTATTTATATCCTTGTTCTTCACTACACATAAGAACTATTTAAAGTCTGTAACTAGATATCATGTAGTGGGTCAGAATGAAAGTGCTGTGGTTTTCATCATGTGCACTAGCATCGCCAGGATAGTTGCACCTCACATGAGCCAACTTCTGCAAAAGGATGCAATTGACATTATCTTATATAATAAAAGCCTAATATGCAAATCAACCGAACGGCAGAACAACCAGTCGCTATGATACGTACTGACCACCATGGGGCAGATGCACAATGCAAGAGCTGCCCCTGTTGGTCAATGCGCTCCCACAGGGGGAGCACCACTCAGCCAGAAGCTGGGCTCATGGCTGGCAAGCGCAGCGGCGGTGGCAGGAGCCTCTCCTGCCTCCAAGGCAGGCGGGTGATAAGGAGCCAGGAGTCCTGGATTGTGAGAACCCTGGACTGCAAGAGGGTACAGGCTGGGCTGAGGGACGCCCACACACACACACACACACATGAATTTCATGCACCAGGCCTCTAGTTCTATATAATAAAAGCCTAATTAATATGTGTCCGGTCGCCTGGTGACTGGTCGACTATTCAACCAATCAAAGTGTAATATGCTAATGATATGCTAGGGCTGCTCAACTGCTCACTGTGATGTACACTGACCACCAGGGAGCAGACAGTTGATTGGTTGACCAGTCACTATGACGTGCACTGACCACCAGGGGGAAGACACTCGGACCGGTTGGTTAGCTTGCTGCTGGGGTCCGGCCAATCGGGACTGAACAAGATGGGCTGGACATGCCCTGGAGTCCTCCCACAGTCCCTCCCTGGCCCAATCGTGCACCAGTGGGGTCCCTCAGCCTGGCCTGTGCCATCTTGCAATCCGGGACCCCTTGGGGGATGTCGGAGAGCTGGTTTCAGCCTCCATCCCACAGGCCACTCCCCTCGGGAGGGTGCCAGACACAGGGCTCACAGCTGGTGAGCACTGCTGTGGCAGCTCGAGCCTCTCCTGATCAGGACTGATTGGGTGTGAGCCCACAGCAGGTGCAGTGGGGCCAGGATGGGTGGGAGCTGCAGGCGGCTTTGGACTTCAGATTTTGGTCTGATACCTGCAGGCCACCCAGAGGGGACCCACCCATGCATGAATTTGTGCACTAGTCCTCTAGTATCTAATAAGGAGCACTATATCTGAAAACATAGTTGAATATAGAATAAATGGTTTATTGATATCATAATATATAATAAAATAATAGTTTATGTTTCTAGACTTTATAGGTCATATTTTGGGCACCCAAGTTCATTCTGGGAGAGGCTGGTTGTCATCAATGAACCTTATCAAGAACTAGAGGCCCGGTGCACGAAATTCGTGCACTGGGGAGGGTGTCCCTCAGCCCAGCTTGCACCCTCTCTAATATGGGACCCCTCGGGGGATGTCCAACTGCAGATTTAGGCCCGATCCCTGTGGAATCGGGCCTAAACCTGCAGTTGGACATCCCTCTCACAATCTGGGACCGCTGGCTCCTAACCGCTCACCTACCTGCCTGATTGCCCCCTAACTGCTCCCTTGCTGGCCTGATTGCTCCCTAACTGCTCCTCTGCGGGCCTGATTGCCCCCAAATACCCTCCCCTGCTGGCCTGATCACCCCCAAGGCTTTTATTAGTATAGATATGACCCTGCACAGAAAATTTTACTAACCCTGCTTTACAATAAGGGCTTGACGATTGAATCATTAGGACCAGACACCAAGATTTCCTTTCTTTGAATAGTGAAGGGAATACTTATCTTGTCTTTAAGTTGCCCGGAAATTAAAATGAGATAATGACTTAGAAAAGTATAAAAGCACCATATAAAGACAACTGTCTTTTTAATGAAGTGGTAAAATGAAAAACACTTTTTATTCTCCCCTTCCTTCCTTTACAGGTTTTATTTAAACTTTGAAATTTATAAAAATTTCACTCCAATTTTCATTTCTTTACATTCAACATTATTTTGTATTGGTTTCAGGTTTTATATTAGTTACAGAATAGTGGTTAGACAATCATATACTTTACAAAGTGTTCCCCGATATTTCTAGTACCCACCTGGCATCATACCATCATTACAACACTATTGACTATATTCCCTATTTAAGTGACAATGGGTTTACAGGTTCCTTTCAGTCTTTCTTTTGTGTTGCTCGTCCTTCCTTTTCTTTCTCACTTCTTCCCTCATTTTCTTTATATAGTATCTCAATTGGCCATCAAAGCTCAGTGAAGGCACTGGGACACACTTAATCCATTTTACAGACCAGGAAACTGAGGCCAATTCCAGTTGGCTGTGGAACTTGACTCAGCACACAGGAAGCCCTCAGAGCCATGCTCTTTGCACTTCCTAAGGGGCAGCGGCCCAGCAAACAGAACAAACCTTCCAGTCAGGCTTCCCAGCCTCTTTCTCAAGCACCTCTTCATTGCAGATGCTCCACATTCTTTCCTCTCCCCCCATTCTTTACTGTCCCCGCTTCTCCAAAGCAGGTGGAAGGCTTCCCACTCACTGCCTAGGCATGCTCTGCTATGGGGCAGGGTGTCGCGAGCTTGCTTTTGGGTCAAGGCAGGAGCAGGAGTCACTGCCTCTGAAGTGTGAAGGCCGCCTGAGCGTGGTGGGTTAGCACTGGGAGCTTCTCTGAATCACATCAGTCAGTCTAGTACCCTGCAGTGCAGCACCCCTCCACTGAGGTGGCACCACCCCTCAACCCCCGCCTCAGGGGTGAGGGTCCTTGCCCCTCTGCCAGGAGTCCTTCCATGCCCCTTGATCCCTGGTTGGGCCCACCCACGTCTTGGGGGCACTGCAGAACCTCTGTCTCTCTGCAGATGAGGCAGATCCCTGCCCTAGGTCTCCGCAAAGCTATGAATCTGTGGCCAGAGGCCTGGTCTGGATCTCAGCAACCACATGCCTGCAATGTTCCCAGGGACCCTGGGAGTGGCTGGGCGAGTCCCGCCTCACCTCCCCGGGGTGCCGATCTCCCCAGGGACCTCCGGGAGCAGCTGGGCGGGTCAGGCCACACACCCCCGGTTGCATATCTCTGGGAGCAGCTGAGCGGGCCGGCCACGCCCCCTCTGGTTGCCCATCTCCCCAGGGACCCCGGGAGCGGCTGGGCGGGCCCGGCCACGCGCCACCCCCCCCCCCCCCCCCGGTTGCCGATCTCCCCAGGGACCCCGGGAGAGGCTGGATGGACCTGGCCACGCCCCCTGTGTTGCTGATCTCCCCAGGGACACCGGGGAGTGGTTGGATGGGCCCGGCCACGCCCCCCCAGGTTGCCGATCTTCCCAGAGACCCCCGGAACTAAGAGGACTGGGCGTCGCCATCTTGATCTTCTCAACGGCTGGATAGGCCACCCGGAGTCCCGCCCCCCAGCCTCCCGCAGGCCTAATCGTGGGCGTAGCGGAGGTGCGATCAATTTGCATGTTTCTCTATTATAAGGTAGGATAGGATAAAATAGTCTAGCTGGTTTGGCGTAGGGCCATGTTCGGCAAACTGCAGCTCGCGAGCCACATGCGGCTCTTTGGCCCCTTGAGTGTGGCTCTTCCACAAAATACCACAGCCTGGGCGAGTCTATTTTGAAGAAGTGGCGTTAGAAGAAGTTTAAGTTTAAAAAATTTGGCTCTCAAAAGAAATTTCAATCGTTGTACTGTTGATATTTGGCTCTGTTGACTAATGAGTTTGCCGACCACTGGTTTAGGGGATAGAGGGTTAGCCCTAGGACTAAAGGGTCCCTGGTTTAATTCTGGTCAAGGGCACTTTGTACCTCAGTTGCAGGCTTGATCCCCGGCCTGGTTGGGGAGTGAGTGGAAGTCAACCAATCCATGTGTCTCTCTCACATCGAGGTTTCTCTCTCTGTCTCTCTCCCTCCTTTCCACTCTCTCTAAAAATCAATGGTAAATATCCTCAGGTGAGAATTAACAACAACAAAAAGGATGGATCAATGGCCTGGCTGGTGTTGCTCAGTGGTTAAGTGTCAACCTATGACCCAGGAAGTCACAGTTGCAAGCTCAATCTCCAGTAGGGGTGGGGTGCAGGAGGCAGCCAATCAGTGATTCTCATCATTGATGTTTCTTGCTCTCTCTTCCTCTCTGAAATCAATAAAAAATATATTTACAAAAAGAATGGGATAAATGAAAGGAATCTGAAAGTGGGGAGCAAAAGAAGAGAAGGGGCCCACAGGGGTGGCAAAAGGAAGGAGAAGGCACTCAAAAGGCAGTGGGACACAGCCCAACAAGTGCTGTCTGCTCCACAGTTTTCCTGAGGACTGTCTGCAGAGTGGTCCTGGAGTTGCCTAGAGCCGCAGCGTACCAAGCCTCGCTGTACACTGGCATCGCCTGGGGAGCTACCCAGTGAATAGGAATCACTGAGAGGGGACCCAGGAATGTACAACTTTTAAAAAGTGCCACAGACGGTGCTGCTGAGCGAGCACACAGGGCTCCTGCACAGCCCTCCCAGGAAGGTGTGGAATGCAGCATTGGAGGCCTCCCCACTTTCAGTTTTATCTTGGACACCACAGAAGCTACTGAGTAAAGAGTCCTAAGGATCCAGACAGTGATTAGCAAAGCCCAATGTGCATAAGAATAGCCTGTTAAATGAAGGTGTCTGAGCCCCAGACCAGAGGTTTGTGATTCAACATGTCTTAGGTTCAGGCCAGAAACCTGTGTCCTTCATAAGCTCCCAGATGATCCTGACAGAGGTGGTTTCAGGACAACAATTTGAGACACTGTGTGGAGGTGTTGCCAGAACACGATCACAAACCACACAAACCATCTCGTGCAGGACTGAATGTACACCCAGTGGTAGAGAAGCCCAGCTCCTTCTTTCCACCACGTGGGAAGCATAAAATAGGCATTTGTTTACACCACATAGGTCATGGCCTACTTAGTAAAAAAAGTGTTTCTCTTCCTCTTCTTCATAAAAAAGGAAAGAGATTAGTTAGCCTCCAAGGTGGATCCAGTTGAGGATGGAGAGGAGAGTTGTCAGCTCAGCAGAGGAGAAGAATTATTTCACAAGTGGAGGTTTCAATTTTTACTGAGTGATGCTTACATGATACTTTCTAGAAAGGCTTTTTAAAATATCTACAGGCTTCTATGAAGTCAATTGTTTTGCTTTTATGAAATATTTCTTTTAATAGCAATAGTAAAGTGACTTAGAATGCATTCATAAATAAATAAACACAGCCATTAAAAAAAAAAAGTCTTGAAGTCTTCCTGACAGGAAACAAAGGTCTTCTCTTATTTATGTTGTGTAGAGGTATTGAATATTCACAACAGTTATGATCATCTGCAAACATGTAAGAAAGAGAAAATTAAAGTCCAGTAGATGGCACTGTTTGCTTTTTACAAGTGACTTCAGTGAGAAAACATTCCCCTCATCCCCAAACCTATTTGTTTTGACAATAATATAAATCCAACTTCCATTTTTAAAAAGCATTACTTACAAGGAGCCCAATCATTATGTCCTTTTCCGAACCCACATTGAGTAACTCTGTCACGATTTATTAAATAGAAAAGTACTTAAGGATTGTTAATCTTGTCTGAGAGCAGAAAGCAGTTAACTTGCTGCTGCTGCTGCTGCTTCTTCTTCTTCTTCTTCTTCTTCTTCTTCTTCTTCTTCTTCTTCTTCTTTTTTCCTTCCAATGCTGCTAGGAAGCTGTATTCTTCTGCCCCCGCCCCCACCATACAACTACAGAAGCTCTCTCTCCAAAAAAGATATAGCTTAAAAATCAATATCAGACCAGAATGCACTGTTTAAATGAAATTGTGTTTGTATTGGAATTACACCTAGCTGTTCCCTAGCATCTTTCCCCCACCAACATTATAATACATTTATGAACAAATATTTTATTGTCTTTTGACATGAGAAAGAACAAATGTGTAACTGATGAGGTAGGACACTGCAATCATAGGGGCACTGGCATGGGATTTGGGGTTCCAGTCCCGCAATAATTATAAGACTTTTCTGAGGATCATTTAATTAATAATAATTATAATTAACTTTTCTGAGAATCATTTTACCATGTGTATAAAGGTGATAACAATGCCTACGCCACAGGGATTTTATGATAATGAAACTAGACAATGTAAGCATCCAGTACAATGCATGATGCATAGTAGGTATTCAAGTAGTGGTATCTTGTTTATGTTTATATTAAATTAAACTCCTAGAGTCAGGCATGCGTTACACAAAACTTCAAGAACTTCAGAAAAATAAATTCCATAATTTTACATTAGCAATATATTTAGTACTAACTCTCCTTCAATCAAGTGATGCTGTGTTACGGTGTTTTCTCATCATTAGCATCAAACCTATATTTTTAAGCTTTTGGGGCTTCAGAGGCACATGGAGGCAATCAGCAAACAGCGCTTACCGTTGAAGGTTAAAGCAGCTGTACCCTGTAATCTCCTTCTCAGCTGCCAATACTAATGTAATACAAAGAGGTGAACACATGGCTGAAATGTTTGGCGCAGTGTATATTTTTCCCATCTTGCTTTAAGATTATGAAAATTACATATTGTCTACCAAAGCTAGTATTTCTAGTTAGTGATAGTTTTCCAACATCAGAACTCTAAATATATCAAAATTCCAAGATCCTCTGCTATGAATTAAAATTTGATATCTGTTCACATTCGATTTGATTAAAATTCAGAAATCAAGCAGAAAAAGATTAACAAAATAAATGAGAATATTCAGAAGGAAAAAGAAAAAAATATATAGTAAAGAGAAAAGGAGGGGAAATCACCCTAGTAATAACTTGAATTTTCTATATTTATCCAAGTGTATTTGCTTCACTTGGTTGTCAATTTTAATTGGTCTGCAACATACTGTGGTTCTTATGTGTTCAGAATTTCAATTGTTATTTCTGCCATCTACTACAGTATCCCAAAATGCAGTCTATTCCTAGTGAATAATAAGGGTTTCTCTCATAATGGAAATGAATAACTTACAAAATCTACTGTTAGTTTTTATACCTTTGACACAAATGTTTAGAAGTGCATCAAATAGGAACTGTCTCCTTCACAAATCATACCTACATTACTAAGAGCAAGGATGATTCGGTAAGATCGGCCCAAAGGTTAGAACCAAGGCAGGTATGTACCAAAATGTCAGAAGTCCACTACTGATACTCATGTCTTTCCAATGCAATTGCTTCCTGGATGCCATGACTTTTTTTTTTTTCCTAACCAACTTTCTTATTTTATTATTATTACTAGTGCCCAGGTGCACGGATTCATGCATATTGGAAAAAAATTAATTAGAAGGTGGCCAGTGGGGTGGGACTGGGCGAGACTGGCCAGACATGCCCTGGAGCTAACCTCCCAAGGACCCTCCCCAGCGGGCGCACCTGGGGCAGAGCCAGGTTTGAAGGGCATCTGCAGAGTGAGTGGGGTCCCTCCAGCTGGTGGGGTCCCTCGGCCTGGCCTGCGGGGATCAGCTGAAACCTGTTCTCCCATTTCCCCAGAGGGGTCCCGGATTGCGAGACGGTTCTTGGGTGACACACCTCATAGCTATTTTTGAAAAGGAAAGAATCCTACTCCGCTTGTGTGCATGTAAGTTTGCAAGTACATATATCTATATCAAACTTGATGGTTTTAAAATTTGAGAGGCCACATGATATACTGGAAAAAGCATGGGCTTTGGCGAAAGATAGGTCTGGATTCCTAGATAGATACCAGCATTTATTAGTTTTCTTACCGTGGGAACTTATTTAACCTTTCTGAAGCAGGCTTTGTCATCTATAAAAAGTGAGGCTAATGATGCATGCCCCAAAGGAAGCGATTGGTATATTCTTTTTTCCCCAAATATATTTTATTGATTTTAAGAGGGAGGGAGAGGGAGAGAGAGATAGAAACATCAATGATGAGAGAGAATCATTGATTGGCTGCATCCTGCATGACCCCTCCTGGGGACCGAGCCCGCCAGCCAGGCATGTGCCCTTGGCTGGAATCGAACCTGGGACCCTTCAAGTCCGCAGGGCTTGGGCGGATTGGTATATTCTATCACAATGCCTGAAATGTAGGAGATGCCCAATATCTGAATAAAAATTAACTCAGAGCATAGGTGAGCCCTTAAACAACTTCTTATATAAAAATCTGGATTTGCAACTACAAAAATTAGCTGTTGATAATTATTTTTAAACATAATTATAAGAGAAATAACAGAATGTCTTTAAAAAGTATCTACATTTTAACAAAAATAATATTGTAGAAAACATTATTAAGAACAATGAAATATATTGTAGAACACCAAAGGGCCAGGCATTATGTTGCTTCTAGGCCATTCATTTGTTCACACATATTAATAAAAACAAGCCCCCCTACTTGAGTAACACCTAGAAGAATTTTTCTATGCTTTACTTTAAATGGGACTGGTTGATATTTAGATATTGAGTTTTGTTCATTTAGCTGGTGTCAATTTGTATGTGTATATATATTCTCTTGCTCTGTTCAGAGATTTTAGTTAATATGTGCTTAATGAGTACATGTCATTTCCTCTGCATGTCTCTCAGACCTCTCACTTGACAGAAAAAGTTGGAAAAGTGCTTAAAATCTCAGATGGTTTTATTGAAGGAATAATAAAACAGAACTACCATTTATTGATACTGGATGCATTATTGAATCCAGTGTTGAATATGCTATAATTATTCAAAATGTTATTAGACTATATTATCATAAGGTCTTCATTTTAAATTAGTTTTCCTTCCAATAGAAATAGTTTGACTGATGTTTTGTTTTTCATTCTTTCCCTGGAAAATAAAAAGCTGAACTAAGGACATGACGTTAGCTATAATTCAACAATATGTGTGTTTGATAGAGGCTGTGCGGGTGAGAAAGTCTCTTGAACTGATTCTGATTCTAAGTAATAAGACTTAGTAAGTTTAACCACTGACTTCCTTGAACAATTTTGAAAAGATAATTAGCCAAATGCTACTAAAAGACTAAAATGCATTTGCAAAATGATAGCATACATAGAAAGGATGTTGAGGATGTTGATTTGGTTCCTAAACTAGTGCACATATCAAGCATATGCATTGTCATTTGATTCTGGCAACATCAAGGGCTTATAAGACACTCCTAACAACTAATATGTGAGCAACTACCTTCAGCTCAAATCTCATCTAGCTAGTAAGAATACTGCTTATTTCCTGCCACACCTAAGGAAAGTAGCCACTGAGAAACACACCCCCTTCCCTTCATTACTCTCTACTATTCCCCAACTCTCTTATTGCACAATCCAGCTTGTGTGCCCAAGACGTTTCAAAGCTCAATATAGCACACAAATATCTCCAAACTCTTATGCCATTAGCACGAACGAGAGGCCATTAATAGCAGGCTCTCAGTTGCAAGTCATGTGTGTCCTGATATTAGTATCTGCATTCCGGGAAACCCAGAAGATTTTAGCAGTAAACATATCACACATTTTCTTAATGAAATGAAAGGTTAAGCTTGAACTTGGTAAGGCTCTTTCACTTGCTACATTTTGCAGGTGATAGTTGAGCTTAATAGAGAAGTGGCAATGATCTACTGAACAGAGGTAGAAACTTCTTGGAAGAATGATTTGACTGGAAAGTAATATTGAAAGCTGGCATCACAAATTTTACTAAATGAAATAGAAACTTAGCAAGATAGAGTGGGTTGTCATGGGTTGAGCAGCAGTCTACATGGCAAGAATATCCTTGCCATGGATTCTTGAGTCCTGTTGATAGGATATCCATACAATTAATTAATTAATTAATTAAACAACTTTTTATGAAGCACTTGCTGTGGGCCAGGTCAGAACTAAGTGCTGAGACACAAAGGAAAGAAAATAAACATGCTTCTTGACGTGTTCGCAGAACCACCTCGGTTATTGCTATGACGTTCCTGTGGCGTCATTTGAGAAGAGCACGAGGCAGATTCTGCTGGTGTGGATTCCTCTCTGGCTGTGCTGCTGACTTGCAGAGGGGCCTTGGACAGGCGTTTAAACTCGCAGCCTCCCTGTCTGCTTCCATACAAGGAGGCTCTGTAGCTTTTCTGTAGTGTCACTGTGATGGACAAATGAGATACTCGATATGAGAATGCTTTGAATATTGTAAAGTACCTATTTTATTTTCACCTTGCAATAGACAGAAATAATTTCTACCTATTCAGTTCACATGGATGATGTTGCTTCTTGGCATTTGTTGAACAACAGTGCTCCATCCTTGATTTATAAATAGAATTAGACAGAGTTCCTGCCCTGTGATTTTCAACTAGGCAGACATACATGATAAAATGATGAGAAAACATTCAAGGTAGACAATATTGTATGATGGCCATTACTATCTTTATAGAAGGCCTATGCATTTCTTAGATGGAAAGTGCTATGGGCATTTTTCTTAGTCCTTAGGATATTTGCTTTTGTGTGCAAAAATAACCTACATAATGTGAAACAAGAAGAATGGTAGAGGAGGATTGAAAAGAACTGAAGTTGAGTAAAAAGGTGGGAATAAATAACACATGGGGAGTTGGTTCCAACAGGATGTACTGAACATTTTACTATGCTTTGTAATACGCTGAAACCCAGGTTGGGGAAGTATTGATGCTGACATGAGATGAAGAGAAACTCAGTTTGCAAGTGGATTCTTTATTTTACTCTAATAACTATGCCAAGTAGTTCTAAATCTCATAGTTCACTATGACACTATACTTAGCTTTTAAAATATTAATATTTTAAGTAATAACAACTGTAGTAAAACCTCAAAATATTTTAGTATTTATACAATGCCTTAGATTTTACAAAATTTTTATGTGGGCCATTTAATTTAATCTTTGTAATAACTGTGAGATGGCATCACCATTATCTCTAATTTAGAGATGAAAAATCTGACAGGAATAGGTAAAATAATTCACTCAAAGAAAAACAGGAAGTGGGATACCCATGGCTTGAACCCAGGTTTTGTAACTCTAAGATGTGTTTTACATCTTCACTTCACACGAATAATGAGCAGTCTAAAACAAAGCATCATTACAATGGGATGGGAAAAAAAAGAAACCTGGAAAATAAACTAAAAAGCAAATTTAAAGCATGGAATTAATTTGGAATCATAGTCCCTCATACCTCTCCTCTTATTCCAGTTGTAGTATTTGGAAATCAATTCTTATTGGTTTCCAGAATGATGCAGTCACTAAAAGGATTTTGTTCAAAGGTCATTCTGAGCAAACAGTGTATTTTTAAGGAATGTCACTGTGCAAGTTTCATTGTGGATTGTGATTCTACATATGGGTAGCATACATTTATTTCATAGTATTACTGGTATACCTAAAAAAGAGATTGATATGTTGATGTGAGATACACTAAAAAGTGAAATGGCTTTAGAGCATATAAGCCAAAAAACAAAGTCATAATTGACAGTTACATTTTAAGAATTAAATAAGATTCTAGTTAACAGTATTAATGACAAAGCTATACATGTAAAAGCCCATACACATTCACATAATTATGCACTGTTGTTAGCAAAATTTTAATGATTTCCTATAAATTTGAATAGTCTTCTAGTCCAAGAACAAATTACTACATGCCCCCTTTGCAACGTTAGGGTACAAGATAACAACAACTACAGTAAGTCCACGGATAGTGTCTTAGTTCAGGTTGTTATAACAGAAATTAATAGACTGAGTGGCTTAAACAACAAACATTTATTTCTCACAGTTCTGAAGGCCGGGAGTCCAAGATTAAGGTGCTGGCGGATCCAGGGGTTGATGAAGACTCTCTTGCTGGCTTGCAGATGGTTATCTTTCTGTTTCCTCACAGGGTGCAAAGCAAACTCTTCTCTGTCTTCTTGTAAGGGCTCTGATCCCATTCATGTAGGCTCTTCCCATAGGACCTATTTACCTCCCAAAGCCCCATCTCCTAATACCAATACCAACACATTGGGGGTTGGGATTTCAAGATATGAATTTGGGGTGGGGGATGGGGGCGAAGACACAAACATTCAGTCCATAGTAGGTAACCTAGCATATTTAGCTTGTTCCCTCTCCCCCATCCACCCCACCACATCTTTAACCACAATAAGAATAAAATCTTGTTTCTTCTCTCCTAGACTATTGCCTCCATTCTAGAAATATAAAATGGAGATGTCTCACTAAAAAAAAAAAAAAAAAAATCTGCTAAAGGCCAATTTCCTTTAATTTTTTTCTTCTATAAAAGCCATGAAATAAAACTATCAAAATGTATGAAAATAACATACTAATCTGGATTTTCAGAAAATCTTCTGACTAGAAGAGTTTTTTTGTTTGTTTGTTTTGTTTGTTTTTTTTTTTACTGATCAACAATATCTGGCTTTAAAAAGTACTGTGTATAAATACTTTTAATTAGACCTATTTAAAAAGAGCTTCAGAGTGGACAATTCCACTGTCTTTCTAATGAACTCAATTTGGATATAATCACTTTATTGGTCAGGAAAGTCTTTATATTTTTATTAAATCCCTTATATGCAACAGATTAAGAAATACAAATATATATATATATATATGGCTAAGTGACTGACTGTCCGTCTGTCTGATCGGCTGGTACATATGATGTGCACTGGCAATTAAAAAATAAACGTTGACAATGTTGACTCGTGCATGCGCGATACATGTAAAGCTCTTGCTGGCGCCAATCGCACATGTGTTTCCATCTGTCATTGTCGATCGTGAATTTGTTTGTTTTTGTTGACATTCTGAAGCTGAAAGAAAGTGGTCTCATCGACAGAATACGTCTGAAGACCAACTATTGGCACAATGTACCTCTGAAGCCAAAAGAAGCTGGTGTCATCCACAGAATGTATTAAGAGTGTTTTTACTCTTAATGTGGTATACAGGGAGATATTAGAATAAGATTAATCAATTTATCAGTCATTTGTTTTTATCAATGTTGTTTTTATATCATGTCTTTGTTGTTATATCATGTTGTTATTGTTTATTTATTAATCAATTTATATATTATTTTCATATACATTTTACTGATTTTCTTTCATCTCTGACACTTCTGTTATAAAGGGCAAAAAAGCGATATTATAATATTTCTTCTAATTAATTTCCTTTCAATGTGCATGAATCTGTGCACCAGGCCACTAGTATATTTATAATAAGGAATTGGATCACATGGTTATCAGCTGCTATCTGTGAGCTGGAGGCTCAGGAAAGCCAGTAGTATAGTTCTAGTTGAAGTCAAAAGGCTTGAGAACCAAGAGAGGAGATAGAATCAAGCTGAGAGTGAATTCTCTTTCTTCATTTTTTTTTTGTTTTGTTCTATTCAGACCCTCAACAGATTGGATCATGCCCATCCACATTGGTGAGGGCAATCAGCTTTACTCAATCTACAGATTCAAATACTAATCTCTCCAGAAACACCCTCACAGACACACCCAGAAATAGCCAAATATCTGGGTGTCCCATGATCTAGTCAAGTAGATTAAAAAAAAATTACCATTCCAGAGTATAAACTCTATATACCCCCAGTATGCACTAGGGGCATGTCAACATGAAGGAAGAAGAAAATTCTTAGTATGTTTAATTTAATCTTCACAAATTGTCCTAAGAGGTCAGCATTAAATTATTAACTGAGGTCTCAAAGCCTAAAGGTTAAAAAACTTATCTAAGTTAACTCATGATTAAAATCCAGCTCAATCTGATCTTAAATTTTACCATAATTTTACTTTTCTATGCTCTATTTTTTAGTATTAAATATTAACATTTATTCTAGTGATTTTGATTTGTGAAGATTAGGTTAAAAGATATACAACATACTATATCTTAGCAGAATTGCCACAAAGTCATTAAATTAATCATTTTTCTTAATTATTCTGGTCAAATATGGTTTTATCATATTGATATAAAGACTAATTTTTGAGAATGAAGTAAAAAGAAATGGAAGTGGAGAGCACCCATTTCTTTGAGCTTCAACCAAGCCAGGTATTGCATATGAAGGGTAGTCCATGGCTACTCAACACATGAAGTTGGTTCTGGACCACTGGCTCCTTCCCAGTTTCAAATTTTCTGTTTCTGCCCTCACATCACCTTTCAGATCCAATGCTATACACTTGGTATCTCTCAATAAAGACTTTGGTACTCTTTCTGCCCAAGATGACTTCTCAGCCCAAGGTGGACCTACCTAGAGAAACTTGTAGCACCTAGCACAGTAAAGAATCAAGGTAAGTGATCCAGTGTGAGAGAAGGACACCTTTCTAGTTGCTAAAATTCTCTGATTTGCTAAATACAATGGCTCTCTCCTTTGATTAATGCTAGAGACATGCCATCAATTCTCCAAAGCTTTTTAATGCCTATTGTTATGCCAAATACTGTAAACAATTTTCAAGATTATAGCTTCTCTCTTATGTTGCATTTTATTACCTCATTATTTTCTTATGAGTTGCACATACAGGATGGTAACTTATTTACTTAAAACTTTCATAACTTGCAATGTAAGGGATATATTCTTCAGAGAACTACTATAGATAATTAATCTCACCTTATTTTATTTTTTCCTTCTTTACTACTGTCAATTCTTTAGCTTTCATTTAAAATATTGTACCAGAGGTGAGAGAGGCTGAATTGGGTTGTTTTACTCTGGGAATCAACAGCCCTCTGTACAACTAGCACATTGGAGAAATTATAAACATTGTTACACATTGAATTAATAATGATAGCTTTCTGAATAAAATAGTCAACATGCTCGATTGCAAAAGTAGGAAAATATGTTGGAATTATAGCCAGCATTTGCATTGTAAAGGACTTTATGAACTCCTAAAAACAAAATAAAAAAACAATTTCCTAATTTTGCCTGCGGCAATTGACATAAAACATGAACTCAAATAATTTACCTCCAGGCTAACCTTCTGCAGAACCAGTAGATGGTCACTCCAGTAAACACTCTGGTTACTTATTGAAAATCAAGACTCTTTTCTGCTCCATCAGGGAATGTAGTACCAGATCCAAGGTCAGAGCTGGACCTCATCTTGGGGTGGAGGTTAAGTAATGCAAAGCATCCACAGAATGGCCAGAGGCCAAGGAGCAGGGCTTGTGACTCCAGAACACATCAGCTGAAGGTGAGATTAAGTTTTAAAAGGGTCATTAAAATGCACTCATTGTTAGAAGTGGTGAAAGTGGGGAAATAAAAAGGCCAGGTTTCAAGAATGACTAGCTAAAATCCCATTTAAAGGACTTACTGAGCAAAGAGCCCATCTTGGAAAGAAAGAGTATGAAAGAGAAAAAAAAAAAATCACAATACTTGTGAACCTTTTTGTGAAAGTGTTTTGCTAAAATGTTAGCATTTAAATGGCTGAACTTTGACTGGAATGGCATTTATAAAAACAAACAAAACACCTATGTAAAGAAAATGCCTGTAAGGGTATATACCAAAATAGTAATGGTAGTTCATCCCTGAGAGTTGATGTTAACAATTTTTTTCCTTCTCTATACATTTCTGTATTATCTATTTCCCCCTCCTCCCTACAGTTAGCACACACCCTGCTTTTACAATTAAGGGGAAGAAAACAGAAAACTATTTTTTTTTTTTTTAAAGTAAATTTTAAGCTTGGTATTAATCTGTAAAATAAATGTTTGCATAGCTAAATTAGCAGGGCAAAGCACCACTAGGAAGACAGAGTCTGTGTGATGAAAAAAATCAGAGACTAATTAAAAACAAATGAACACAAAAGCTTGGGTTTTGCAACAGCAGCAGAATTTATAGAATTACAGCATCTCTAGAATTACGGAACCCACAATTTCCTGCATGTGTCTGTTTCTGCCAACTTTTGGTTGTCTGTGGTTTTCTTAAAATATCTTTGGAAGGAACTTCCAGGAATCATCAAATCAGTTCAATGCTCTTTCAGTTATAACCTAACAAAGGCTTCTGGAATTTCTGCAGGAGCCTCCGATTCATGTATGTGTTCCAATGATCTGCCACACACTTTTGATTTAGACCCAAGATTACACAAAGAGTTACTGACCTTCTGCAACATTAGAAACACTTTCTCACCTTTACTTAGTTTATTTAACTAATGAGTAGTTTTTACTATCTCCATTATGTAGGGCAGAGCGGGGAGGGCAACCTGACGCTGAGAAAGTGAGTTGTCCAAGGTCTCACAGCAATTCAGACTGGGATTTGAATTCAGATCTTATGACTTGATGCCTAGTGCTATTTTTATAAGACACTAAAACTACATCTGGAAAACTGACAGCCTGATTTTCCTGAGGTCCTTGAGGAGGTAGGCTATGTAAAGTATTCAATACATGGATGTTTGGGCTTTCAACAGCTCTAATTATGTGACTGGCTTTATGGCCACTCTACACTATGAAGCTGATGGTAATGCTACCTTTAGAGCACTGAAAATTCTTGTTTCCTTCAACCACTGCTTTTCCACTCTTTATAATTTTGTTATGAATTGAGTGAAGGAGTTGTATTTTTAAAGTTACAGTAACCAAAATAATCCCGTGTTAATAAGTTAAAAAAAATCCCGAGAAGGTAACAATTTAAAAATGTAAAGAGTCATAATAAAATATTATGCTAAAATTATCCAAGAATAGACTGCTGACTACTATTTTTTTTTATCAGTTGAATATAAACTCTAGCATATTCTAATCAATTCCACCCTACCCAAGGATCCCCACTGATAGCTAATCCATAGCTGCCATCCACAGCATGGTCCATTTTTCCTTGACAGTAATTTTCTTCCTTTCCCTAATCTAAAATTCAGAATATGGAAATAGGATAGCTTTCTTCTTTATACTGCATGTGATAATCTAAGTGATTACTACTAGGGAATAAAATATGAAAAATATGCATATGTACATTAGCCACTAATAATCAATTCTCAACTGAATTATTTAATAAATGGCTTCATTAAGTTGTATTGGTAATTCAAATAGAAGTTTGTTGTACCTGGTCAAGTGATAAATTATGCTTATGCTCACTGTTTTTGTTTTCAAGAACAATGATAGCTAGATTTTAGGCTTCTTCAAGGCAGGGATAGATTGTGTTTTATACTTTATTTGTATAAATATAAATAAATAAATATGATCAGCATGAGGAACAGAACTGATTATGCAGAAGGTATTTAATAAATAACTTGTTGGGTTTACTGATTTGCTTTTGCCTCTTCTTTAGGTTAAAAATAGAAGTGAGGACATTAGTAAATCGACCAATTCATTTCCCTTTAGCCATAAATGGCAATGTGCAAAGGAGCTATGTAAAACAGGACTCTTAAGCTGAGCTTCAGAGGAGGTTCCCTTAACTCCCTCAAATTATATTAAAAATTGTTTGTGTATCCATATGTTCACTTTCCTGAGATGATCCATAGCTTTTTTCAGCTTTCAGGAAACCCTTAAGTCCATAAACATATTATGAAGAACCATTGGTGTCTAATATCCATCGGCACCTGAAATGTCAGCTCTGATAACTAAGAAAATCTATCTGCTTTTGCTTGGAATAAGCTATAACATTTTTCTCTTATTTTTGATTTTCCTAAAGATGCTTGATCTCCAGTTAGAATTGTTGCCCTAAGTACTATCTGGAATAAAGCAATGTATGGAGCATGACAACACACAGGATAATTTGAGACTTCTCCTTGATCCCATGCTATGCTCTGTACTAAGTTGGCACTTTGTGTCCAGGTACAGGTCAAAGTGGTGTTTTTTTTTTTATCATTTAAAACTCAAATGGACTAAGTGATCTGGGACCTAATTATGGGGGAAATTAGCTATATCCTTATGCATGCTCACAACCACTAAAATCCAGGGCAACACTTCAGCTAACGGTCCCTGCCTTGTCACTTCAAAGAATTTGGGGCAATCCGCTCTCAGCATGAGGAGTGGACTTTGGAACTTATGGTACACCTCACAGCCTAAATTCACCAGTCTTCAGAGGTAGAAAGCTTTGTTTGTTTGTTTGTTTACATACACTGACAGAAAAGATCAGTTAGTTGTGATCAAATCAGTTTAAAGTGTTTCTCTACACACCCCACCCTTTCCCCATAATGTGTTTTTAAGGAAGTTAATATTTGACTAGTTTATTGCACTGCTACAAATTGAAAAAAGCAGTTATACTAAGGAACATTCCCTTTTTAGGAAGAAAAATCAAACCTTTATAATTATGCTACTGATTCTCAATCCAAATGATAATAACATATGAAAATGATTTCTTAGTAGTACATTTTATTATATTTAATGTTTAAGTAACATGATGGGCTATAGTTTATAGTATTTTAATCTTAGCTGTTCCAACTTTTACCTTCAAGTGGCTCAGAAATACTATATATCTTATAGTGCTACTAGAAGCCCAATGCATGAATTCATGCACCAGTGGGGTCCCTTGTCCTGGCCTGCGGGATCTGGCGGAAACCGGCTCTAGGACATCCCCTGAGGGGTCTTGGATTGGAGAGGGTGCAGGCCAGGCCAAGGGACCCCACCGGTGCACAATCGGGGCCAGGGAGGGACCGTGGGAGGGCTCCAGGGCGTGTGCCCATCTCACTCAGTAGCAAGCTAACCTACAGGTTGGAGCGTCTGCCCCCTGGTGGTCAGAGCACATCATAGTAAGCAGTTGAGCGTCCATAGCATATCATTAGCATATTATGCTTTGGTTGGTTGAACAGACAACTGGACAATCGGACACAAGATATTAGGCTTTTATTATATAGGATTGTTTATTCTTTCTATTGTTTATCTTTTAAATAACATAAATTGAGATTGTTATAAGCCTACATTCTTATTTTCAAATGTTGGCTTCTTGTAAATAAATGTATTTATTTTTACAAAGACAAGACTGCTCCCTTTGGTGGTCATCAGAAAAGGTATGGCTTTGTTACCGTCTTCAGACTCACAAGTAAGAGAAGCATGCAAAAGGCTGTTGAAATCCTAAAGGGAACTTTCTAAGGAAAACAGAGCTTTAAAATTATTTTGGAAGATTGTGATGCATACCCATTTTAAAGGTTGGCTGTTGAGTCCATTTTGGTTATCAGAGTTTTTCTGCTCCTGCTGTAAGTTCCAGAGCTTCCTTTCAAGTAAAAAATTTGAATATCTAAGGTTTCAACATAACAAAAAAGCACATGAATTCCAAATCACAGTAAATGGCTTCTAAGAAGGTTGTAAATTGAGTGACAGAAGAGAAGTCATTTAAAGGAACCCCCACTAAGAACACAAGGCAGCACCCAAATAAATCCATTTTAATTTTCACTTTATTTCAGTTATATTTCAAAGCTGTGATCTCATGACTGGAGAGAGAAGCAGCTCATAGAAGAGCCTAAGTTCAAAGGAACTGAAATTTAGCCTGGAATGTAAAATTGAGGACTTTTGCTTCTAAGAGTGTGATTGTAGAAATGCCAAGGTTGAAGCATGTGGGCTTGGTGCTACAGCAGAATTAGTAGTCTAGGGTGACCCTGCAGGTGTTGGCGAATGGCCATGAAGTAATGCTCTTTACAAGAGGAAAGCTTGTACCTGACAAGCCTTTAGAAAGGTGCATTTCTCTTAAAAGACTTCTCCTGTCCTTCTAATCTAGAAGGGACATTACAAACTGCTAATAAATGGTGAAATTCATGCTTTCAGAGATTAGATTTCCCCAGAGCTGAAATAAAGCACCCTTTAGCTTGCTCCCACCCAGGGTATCCCATTGGATTCCCTGCAGAATGCTCTCTTCTTGCACCCTCTGGGAAGGTTGCACAATGGATCAGTAATCTCTGTTGTCTGCCTTTGCACTGGGGCTCTGGCTTCCAGAGGGGAAAATAGCTACACACACAGGGAAATGGCATAAGTTAAAAATCATGCAAGCCTGGTTGGGTAATGACTTTCCCAGGATCCAAGTCTTTGCCTTCAGGATACATGAAGACTGAAAACAATGTTTTTCATTCAACATTTATAGAGAACACACAAAGTACATGGTACTGTGCTAAATCCTGGAGGGCATGCAAGAGTAGGCAAAACATAATCCCTGGCCAGAGGATTCCTGACAGGAAGGCTGTTTCAAGTATCCCCAGACCGTAGGACCCTTCAAGAAATTCTCGGGTGAATAAAATTGCACTCAGTATTTTAAATAAACATGGAAAAGGATACTGCTAGGGCAATACATCCTAAAGGAGGCAGGGCATGTTAATGTGCTTGAAAATAATATTTCTAAGTTTTACAGTGTGGCGGATGAATGAGGGAGGGGGTTTAAGGGGCTGAAGGCGCCAGGATGGCCACACTAGCCCTTTCTCTCAGAAGCTTGACTTCAGAGAGGCACCGATCAGCTGTCTGCACAGTTAGCTGAATCCGAACAAAGGAGGCTGGCACTTTTACCTGGGATGTGGATAACTTGGAGGAAAAGTGGCCTCCAAGAAGGAAAAAGGGCAACATTGCACCCAACCGTGCAAGCTGACCGCATCCTCCATCGACCTCCCCCTGGCTCCCCGCTCCGCATCCTCTACTCGGGCCAGGCGGTGGGCCGCGCTCGGCCGGATTCCACCGCCCACTCCACGCCCGCAGCCCTCGCGCAAGCCGGCTCCAGCCAGCGATCTGCCACGTGCGCCCGGGTCCTCCGCTCGGCCCCTCATCGGTCCGGGCGCCCCCAGTGTTGCAGTGGTAACCGTTGGGGTCCCGATTTCTGCCCCCCCCATCCCCCCAGCACCCAGCCAGAGTCCGGACAGCGGTGGCGGGAGCGAGCGGCTCGGCCCCTCCTAGAAAGGGCAGCGCGACAGTGGGCTTTGGGCGCCGCCTCTGCTGCATCCGTGGCTCCGTGTGCTTCGCTCGGCTCAGCCCCGCGCGGGTCCGGAGCCGCGCGCGCCGGGCTGCCTGGCCCTCCTCCTCCTCCTCCTCCGCCGCCGCCGCCCCGCGGGCAGCTCCTGGAGGCGAGGCGCTCGGTCCATCCTTCTTCCCAGGTTGACGGATTTCCGGGGGGTGAAGAATTTCGCCTCGGTCCCTGCGAGCATCTCGGCCTCTCTTCCCCTCCCCTCGCGACTCCCCCACCCCGTGGGCGCGCGCGCGCGCGCACAGACACACACTCCCACTTGCAGGCGCGCGTGCGCGAGCCCCGAGTCGCGGAGTCTCCAGCGCCGCTCAGCAGAGCCCACTCTCCCGGGCGCCGCTACTCACACAGGCTTCCAGCCGCCACGGGGCGTCCTCTGTCTGCGGCAGCGGCGGCGGAGGCGGCGGACGGGACCGCGGCTGCAGCCCGGCCCCTGCTCGCAGCTCCGTGCCCGGGACGGAGTCCGGGAGAAGCGGAGGAGGACACCGAGACGAGGAGGAGCCGCGCCCGGGCGCCGGGCTCCGCGCGACGGGCTGTCTCCGCTCCTGGTATCACGGCCCCAGGTAAGCAGCTCCGGGGCCCGCAGCATCCCCAGGAGCGTCCGGGGTTGCCGCCGGGCGTCCCCAACCCCGCCCCCGCCCGGGCACCGGGGTACTGGCTTGGGGAGGAGAGGGCAGGGGTGGGGGAAGGTGGCTGGAGCCAGAGGTGAGGCTGGTAGGGTGGGTGTTTGGAAGTGTGGGGGCTTGGGCAACACCCCCGAGCCTTTCTTCGCCCTACCCCAGTTCCAGCTCTGTCACTTTTAGGAGCCCGGGGGTGTCCGGCGCCCCAGACGGCTGTTCGCCTCTCTCCCCGCTGCGGGCAGCCAGTGTTGGCTCCGAGCTCCGCACCCGCCGCGCGCCTCCTACCTCCCGTGCACCTTGGACAGCGCACCCCGCCTCCCATCGTCCCCCTGAACCGCACACGGGACGGCGTCCGGCTCCCGCAACCCCCCCGCTGCCCTCTTCTTTCCAGGTTGCCACCGTCCTGCCCTGCATCCCTGGTCCTCCCTGCCTTGGCGGACTCCGCTCTGGTGCGGGCCAGAAACTTTCCTCTTCGCCTCGCCCGCGCGGGGTACTATTGTTGTTACCGGTGACTGTCCCCTTCCGGCGGGTAACGCAGACACCTTGGAGAGGTCCTCCTCGGTGGGAGCCTGTCCTGCCCGGCCGAACCCAAGGCAAGAGAGGCTGTGAGCAGCTGGACTCGGAAGCTGCCCGGGTGCAGAACCCGCGCCTCTCCGACTTCCCACCTACCGGGACTCGACACGTGCGCGCCTCCCACGGACAGACGCGGCCCATCCCGGACCACCCTTGTCCTCCCCCTTCACGGCCACGGCCACCCCATAGGTTGGACACCCGGGGCTCGCGGGACCTGATTGGCCAGAGGGGTAACCCGGCCTCCTTTCCGGAGTGGGGGTGGTTCTGGTGTGTTGTGGTTGTCATCCCCAGGCGCTGAAGTGGGGTCTACAGGTAGCGAAGCTGGTTGGGTAGGATCCTCGTGTCCCTTTGTGTATAGCTACTCAGCCACCCTCTTTCCTCCGCATACGCTCCTGCTTTTCTCCTTTTCTGTCTCTTTCTCAACATTTTACTGCGGTAACCTTAACAATTGGCCTGTAACCCCACTTTTATTAATATTATATTTGTTCGTTGGCAGTGGTTTTAAAAGCAGATCTAGAAGAATGAAGGAAACTGTGTGGGAGGTTCATGGCAAGCTGGGTTGCACATTTGTGTCCAGTAGTTTGGAGAAAGTAATGGGTGCCTAAGGGATTTGGAGAGGGTTGAAAAGGTGGGAAGGAAGTTGTTTTTTGGAGGAGAGACGGAGGTGAGCAAGCTTGGAAAGCTGAGGGAGATGGAAGTGGGTCATTTGTGGGGTGAGATGTGAAAGAGAAACCCAGTCAGGCGCTCCTGGGAGGTGAAGGTAGGTGCGTTTTGGTTTAGTTCGTTATTAACATACTTAATTTCTGTTTTGCCCTTGGAGACTTTATAGTAATAATGTCAATCCATTTAGAGGATTTTGCTTATTCCAGTTTCTTGAAATATATAGATTTGCAACTAGTAATGAATTTCAAAAAGTGAATTTCAAAGGCTTCTCTGAGGGACACACTAAAATAGGTTAAGTTAGAGTGCCTTTGAAATATTGTGAGGGAAGACTGGTGAGCATTGCATAAAAGTCAAAGATTGTTCTGGCATTATTTAGGGCCCTTGCAGAAGTATATAAGTATGCATAAATAATACTGATTTCTCTTCATTTCAAAGCATGGTTGGCTCTAGCATTTTGAAGCTTTAATTCCTTCAGGCTGTTTTGATGTTGTGTCTGTACATCAAGAATATTGTTAATTCTTATCTCTAGAAGCTTTGTCGCAAAACAAACAGCAACTGATGCAAGTTAATGTTGACAACTTTATATTGAGTACGCTGTGTGTTATTTTATTTGTAAGCTAGTAAAATATGCAAGAGTAACATAGCATGACTGTTATTCCCCAGGGACCCATATCAAAACAAAGTGGGAATCACATGAGGCTATTCCAGGGAGAATAATTCAATTATTTAAAAAATGAATATATTTTAAGATTCTTGGGTGTAAACAGCAACTGAATTTTCCCATTTGAATTATTATCTTTGTACACAGTGGTAGCACATGATATTAAGTAAAGTAGCATATTAAATGTTAGATGATTATGAAGTAGATAGTAAAGGCTTTCCGTTTATTATTTTATATAAGTAGACAGAATATTCTGACTGTATGAATTTGATGCTACTGGCAAATTGGAAGTTATTGCTATTGTTGAGAAAATAATTTTTAGTATGTTTTCATATCTTTAAGTCATGCCTTGATTTGCCCTCAGGGATTTAGATTCTAGTTTTTGGCCTATCAGATATAATATATTTGGAGGTAGTAAGGAGAAGAATGTATATATTCACACATATGCATATATGCAAAATATTTGCATGTATATCAGCACACAGCTATATATTAATATATATAGTTTTGGAACACATTCAGTGTGTTTGTTTATATATATGTTGTCATCATTCTTAGAAAATTTTCTTATATCTTCTTGTCCAAAAGGTGGCCCTGTTTTAAACTGTAGAAAGCATTATCACCAGTAGAATTGGCCAATAGATCATGGAAACAGACAATAGTATTTTGTTGCTTGGCAACCACTTACTGTGAATGAAAAACAAAGCAGTGACAGCTGCTTCCACATCCTGATACTCATATTGTAGCTCAGGAATTGCAACCCTCAAATGAGACAAATCTACTAAGTTTCATCTGAGTAAAGTGAAGCTGTTTCTTTTTGGAGATGTTTTAAAAAATAATACTTAAACCTTTTATTATAATAATAATTATATTGTTATTGTGAGGTGAAATGAAACATCTAATTTCAGTTGCCCTCTTTAGCCCAGTATAAACTGAAAAATGCAAGATTGGGAGGCATGTTTAGCCTCTTCTTATTCTTCCCTTTATAATCCAGTAAGCACGCTTTCTGCTGCCATAGGTACTCTTAGAATTTTACAAAAACTTTGGAGCTCTCTCTGATACCTAAATAAACGGCTGGATTTTAACTGCTAGGAGGAGATTAGAGATTGATGCTCTGGCATAACCCTTTAATTTTCAGACCCTGAGGCACAGTGGGGTGATGTGACTTGACCCTGGGACAAAGCCATTTCCATAATGTCTTCCCTCAGGTCACACCTGAAAAAATTTCCCCTCATTTCCTCCTCCTTTTTTGTTGCTCTTTATTTACATAAAATTTATAACCAAGATATTTATCCTAATAAAGATACTTAGAAAATCCAGTGATATTTGGAAGTGGGAATTCAGTTTTGACACTAGACTGTAGTTTAGGATCCGTTGTATACTGTATACTCTGCCTTTAACCTCTGAAAGTGCAGACTCCCACCTCTCCCCAGACTGGAGAAGCCCAGTCCTTTTCCTTGGTAATTGTTTACAGCTTTGGAAAATCTTTAATGATCTACTATTCTCTATGTGAATTTTAAACAGGGATGAGATTGAAGATAATGTTGGTCAGCTTGTATCCCTGCAAGAGTTTACACATTACAGCTAATTAATCACTGGTTCCAGCCTTCTGTCTGCAACATGATAGACATACTGTTGATGTGGTGATCTGGGCTCTTTAATGTATGTGAGACGGACTGTGTCATTGCATAATACTTGTTTCAGTCTTTTATCACAGCTGTCTTGCCAAAAGTGTTACCTGAGGCCTGTTTGCGGAGGACAGGCCATTTATCTGTGAGATAGTGCAGATTGTTTCTCAACTCTAAAAGATAATGCATAGATTGTTGGGGGAGGCAAACTTGGATCACATATGTATTACTAAGCATCCCTTCTAACTTAAGAAGTGTATCACATGGGTGATGTGTTTTGAGGTTTCTTATACTATTTTAAAGAATCTATAATCCTTTGATAATATTTATGATGAAGGTAGGCATTTAATTTTAATATGACACTTAAAGTAGAAAATTTTGGACTGGACTGGTTGGAGAAACAATGGAGTGACAGTATTAAGTACCATTGAAGAGCCATTTTCACCAGAAAAGCATGCACTTTAGCAGATTTGTAGGGGGGAATAAATTGATTTACAGCATGTTTAACCTAGTTTTAGAAGTCTGCTATTAACTTGTTCTAGCTAGAAGGATTTTCAAGCAGAATAATAATTTGGCAGATTTCAAGTGAATGTCAACTGATTTAAAACAAAACAAAACATTTTCCACAGTCTGGCTATGAGTTTGTCCAAGACAAGTATTTTTTTTTTTCTTCTGGATCCTCTAGGATTAATCTAAATGTTAAGGTTATTATTATTTTTTTTAATTCTGAACTATTTATTTCTCTTTATATTGTGTCATATTAAACATGCTGTTCACACATTTTACTGGAATCTTGAAATTTAACTAACTTCCCTGTCCTACCTTCATTACAAGATAATGTGTGTGTATGTATATATGCAAACATATACACAGTACTTACATTTTTTTCTTTGTTGTTTTCATCCTTATGATTGAATACAAAAGAACTTGATTTGTGTTCTTTTTTAATATAGTAAAGAGAAGCCATAAGCAAGAGATATTTACGTTTTCAATTTTCTTATGTCAGCTTCTGCTATTATAGCCTGTAAACTCTCACCCACACAAATAGGATGATTACTAAAAACAAGGAAACAAATAAATACACATCTAAGCATCATCCCATTTGCTATCCTCCTGGCTAGCCAAGAAAGCATGTTTTCTCATTCTCAGACACATATATTTTCACACCCACACCCACATACATATTGAGTTTAAGGTCCTATAGACTCTTGTTTTTTATTATAAGAGTATTTGATTGGGAAACCTGTGTATGGCAGTTTTAAAAAGCAAATACTACATATTCATTTTTTAAAAGAAATGTAATAGCATTTGGAAGAATTAAATTGAAGTATTCCCTTTGGAGATGTTTCAAATTTATGCTGAGACTGTAACTCATGGCCCTTACAACAGTGGCTGCAACAACAGAGCCAGGCACCTGGTAGGAACTCAGTGTGTATTTTATGGATTGTGCACTCGCCTCCCTTCTTTTTCTAATGTTGCAAATGTCCCAATTTGTATTTATATGAAGAGTAAAAGTTGAAAAAATGGAGAAGATATTATTGTGGTTTTTAAAATTGATTCTGACACTGTATTAAAGGGTAGAAATAATTAACTTAGCCGGTGATATTTTGGAATATATTTATTGTTAGTATAGAAAGTTACACTAGGGGTATTGATTTTTCACAAACACAGCCATCCTGAGTACAGACTAGCTCTTTAATAGCCCACAGCAGCATAACAAAGGTTATGGCAGCTAGTCCGAAGGAATACTTTATTTAGTTGGAGCTGGAGGGTGAAGCTTGCTAGCCACAGTGTAATTATCCAGACTGGAATGTGGCCAAGGTGCTGTGCTTCACATCCCAAACACTGGGAGAAAAGCCACGATGAAGTCTTTCGTGACTTACGACCTCGGCTTTGGTCTCATTTGCCAGAGAGCACCTTGAAGAGCTTGAAAACTGCCCAGGCTGTTGTGCACGTAAGGGCTAGAGCCCAGGGTGCCCATCTAGATTCCCCGTACCACATTTCTGGTCATTGGAAGAAGTCACCATCCCAACCAAGAGTTCAGTGCCATTGAGAGAAGGCTTGCTTCTTTATCCTGCTCCCTCTTTGTGAAGTCTCTTGGGGAAACCCTGGCAGAATCACAAGGCAGGAAAAATCTGACAAGCTTCCAGTTCCTCTTGAAGAATCCTTCAGCTTTCTACCACTCTCTAGGTGTTTCTTTCCTTTGTAGGATTTAATTCATTTTCTTATCAGAAAGTCTTTGTTAAGGTCATGCTAAAAACAGTTACAGTATTTTTTGGGGGGGAGTAATTATGGAGGGTCTTGCATATAGTAGGAGCTCAATATTTATTTGTTTAGTTTTACTAGTGGAATTGTACCTGCTATTTTGATATGGAAGACAGTTTTGCTCAGGAAACCTACCATACAATACAATACAATACAATACAATACAATACAATACAATACAATACAATACAATACAATACTATTTTCTTTTAGGACTATTTCTTTAACAAACATTTATGGAGCATTTACTATGTGAATGGCATAGTATTTGGCTCTAGTTGTCATAAAGATTGTTAAGGCACAGCTTGTGCTCATAGAAGAGAATATATGCTATTTGCATGAAGTGTATACCTTCAGTGTGGTTTTAAAATGACTATGCAGGGTGGTCAGTAGGACTGGAGAGAAGGGCAAGAGACAGACCATGGAGGACCTAGTAAGCCCCACCAAAGATTTTGCACTTAATGATATGTCTGTGTTTCACAACCTACCTGTTCAAAGAAATCCCATGAAATGCTTGCTACAGTATTGATTCCTGGGTCCCTGCCCCCCAGACCCACTGAATCAAAATCTTCAGAGAAGTGGCATGGTCAGTTTCATGCTCATATGCCAAGATGCTCACTGCTGTAGTACATGTCTGCAGAAATCTTCAGCAGGTACCTACTGTTTTCCACCTGAGGGCTTCCTCACTCCTATGTGGGACAGCTTGGTAGGGCGGTGAAGGAATCTGCCTCAAAAGTGGACTTCAGACAATGACAAAGAGAGCTGGGTGGTAATGCACTAGCATCCTGGAGTCTCAGGTGCAATGATTGACACACATTCTACACTGTGTCCCAGAGTTCCCCAGTGAAACTGAGCCTCAGTTGTCCATAATGGCAGTCTGCTAGGTAACCTGTTTTATTGACTATCTCCATTTCCTCTACCAGTAGTTCCTATGAATCCTCCCAAATAAATAACTTGCATTTACATTATGTCTCAAGGTCTGTTTCTGGAGGAACCCAACATGTGATAGTGAAGAATCTGCTTAATTTTTATTTGTTGTTAATGTCCCCATTGGTTTTTATAATGAGGCAAACTTAGAAGACCCAGGCTTAGTTGGTAGAGAGTTACTGAAGGACTAAGATAAGGGCATTGCATTACCACTGTTTGATTTGCAACTTAGAAAGATCATGCGGTCAGGTGAGTGGGGAATGAACTGGTGGAGGGAGAGTTGGGGACATGGAGGAGCTAGGAGGTGTCCAGGCAAACACAATGATGAGCACCTAATCCAAGGGAGTGACTCTGAGGTGGCGGTGGAGAAAGGATACAAGACCGATGTGATGGGAAGCTGTTTGGAAACGTCAGCATGGCACAGAGGCCTGCGACATGTGGTCACTGAGCTCACTGCCATTCCCAAAACAGGATTTACTCTATCCCGCACCATTGCCTGGCCCGTTAGGCTTGGCACCCCTTGAGGGGCTGAGACTCCTCTGTCTTTCCTGTAATTGTGGTCAGGATTACTAGATTTAGGTAGGGCGATTCTGGGCATAAGTAAAAGAATAAATTAAAGAATATAAATAATTCACTACCAGATTATTAAAAGAAGAAAGGTACATATTGTGGAGTTGTAGAAAAGAAGAGTTGGAAGATGTCTGTGATGCATGTTCACTTTGTGATTAATGGTGCCCCCCCACCCCCATACTTTTGTCTAAGAGGTAATTTTCATCTACCATCAATTTCTGGAAGACCTAGCATGCACTTATGTCTATTGTTTCCCCGATCCTCTAATATCCTGTATTTTAGCTAAGTGATTGAATGGTAGTTGGGGGTGGGGCGGTTCTTTGCTCTTGTTCTGTCAAAATGCCAGGCTTTTGACTGCAGTTTCTCCTGCCCAGTCTTAGGCCACCAGTTCCCCAAAGAGATCAGAGGGTGGGAGGAGGAAAGTATAAATCCATAAAGAGAACCATTTTGAATTAAATGCTTAATTATGAAACGAGCAGGTTTAAACTTGTTAGATGATAGGAAATAAGATCAGGCAGCCTTCTAATTGTCTCGTGTATGAATACTAATACTCTGGCTCTGTCTAGTGAGAAAGGCAAAGACCGAATAATGAAAACAGAGCACCCTCAGACCGTCATATTTCTGCAAAAGTAGAATTGAGCCAGTGACAAAGAGGAAACCAAATTATGAGAAATTGTTGAATGGTCAGCAAGGAGCTCACTGGCCTTACTTGACAGTGAGAACAAATCATGACAGTAGAAATACTGAACATATGAGTGTAAAGAGGCTGGAGACACTATGGGTATAACACGGTAGAAAGGAAGAGGCCGTGTTAATTTAGCATATTATACACATTTATGATTTTTAATTTTTTAATCATTTATTTAAAAATATTTTTATTGATTTCAGAGAGGAAGGGAGAGGGGGAGAGAGACAAAGACATCAATGATGAGAGAGAATCATTGATCGGCAGCTTCCTGCATGCCCCCTACTGGAGACTGAGCCCACAACCTGGGCATGTACCCTGACCAGGAATTGAACTGTGACCCCATAGGACAATGCTCAACCACTGAGCCATGCCAGCTGGGCCATTTATGATTTTTTAAATTAAAATTTTTATTTGCAGATAATTATAGATTCATATGGAGTTGTGAGAAATAATTGAAGAGATCCTGTGTGCCCTTTACCCATTTCCCCTCAATGGTAATACCTTGCGAACCTATATAGTACAATATCACAACCAGGATATTGATTGATATAATCCACTAATCTCATTTAGATTTCTCCAATTTTATTTCTACTCATTTGGGCGTGTTGTGTTTGCATATGTGCATTTTTTTCTATTTAATACTGATGATATTTTATTTTGAAAAGAGTCTTTTCCATTCTAGAATTTTGAAAATAAAATTCACTTGTTTAGACTAGTCCTGGCTTAACTGTAACTGAAGAAAGGTGCTATAGAACAAATTCCTCAACCCCCTTCCAAGTCTGTGATTCTGCAGCACATCATCAGGGCCACCTGAACGTGGCAGCAAGGTCACGGGGCATTTGGCCAAATGTAGCTTTCACTTTATTTATTCCTTGCTTACCATTATATGGCAGTAAGAAAACCTTTTAAAAGTGTGACTGTTGTAAAAGAAGCTTGCTTATTAAAGCTATTGTTACTCCTCTTCCTTGTACCAGCATTTCTATCCTTCCCTTCCAGTATTCCCCGCCCTTCCCTCTTCCTCTTTGTGTTGCTTTTCCAGATTTCTGAGTCAGCTGGCTCCCATGTGAGAGGCACATGGGAGATAGCAGGGAGAAGGGCAGAGTATTAGTATTCATATACAAGATTATTAGAAGCCTGCCTTTTGTTTTCTTTTCTCTAGCCTCCTGTGGCATCTCTGACAGTGGGAATGCCTCCTTTGAAGCACCGCTCATACTTGACAGACTTCTGATTCTAGCTTGGCCCACGGACTCCAGCAACACCACCTGCTGCAGTTGTCTCTTTAGCCTTGGCAGGTAGCAGCTTCCTGCTCCTGGCAGCCTCTGGATTACCTCAGTATCCTGTAGTAGGCTCTCTGCTCCTCCATCACCTGGGCAACCAATTCTCTATATTAAATTCCCTCCATGAAAAAATACTTGAAGAGATTATTATTTTCCTAGTTAGACATTCCCCAGTTCCTCAAAGCATGGCGATGATATACATCTGATGAGGTTTTCCTCTTCTGACATTCTGGTTTCTTCCCCTGCAAAAATCTTGCCAGCTACAATCAGAATAGAAAGTACCTGCATTTAGGACCTCTGCCCTTCCCCCAGGAATCTCTGTCCCTTTACTGACTGTTCCTTCCTTCCTAGTCTCTGGTTTTCCAAACACTAATTTCCCTTTGTCAAATATAACACTCATTTCTCTTTGTCATATATATTTGGCATTTGGCAATTCCCCCCATTGTCTTTGTTAATCCGTTCTTGAGCTCCTCTTTTACCAAGTGTGTCTATCTGATCTTCTGCCAGTAGTGCTTACTGACCTCATTGCCGTGTCTAACATCCTTATGCCTGTATTCACAAGTTGGTCCCATGACTCAGTCCTAAATGTACTTTGGTTCACAGGACAGACCTCTGCCACCTGAGGGTTGGGTTTTGCTGGCCCTTCACTTTGCTGCCCTAGCGTGCTTTTTAAATATGTGTTATCAGACTCCTTGACCTCATCTCCTATAGAAGTACATGTGATTCCGTAACAGAAACAACAGTAAGAATGTTAGTAAGGATGCTTTTGGAAGAAGGAAACGGGACTCAAGTAGCATCTTTAAATATAAAGCAAGTGTAGAAGCCCTGTCAGATGAAGCAAAGCTGGGGCCAATGTGGTGGACACACAGCTGCCTTAACAAAAGGGGCACCATAGAGACACTTGGTATTTTAGAAAAGCTATTAGGGGGTGGAGTGAAGGCTCTGGCTCCTCCCCTGTTGGGGGCAGTCTTGGTGGTTGCGGCCACAGGGGTCCCATAGTTGGCACTTTGGGCAGCTTCATCCCTTCTCCAGGCATTCCCTCGCCGAGCACAGAGAGCTGGGAGTTGGAACAGGGAGAAAGATTTAGAGTTCTCTGCACTATGTTCAAAAGGTCGCACAGACAATGCAATTGTAGGTACCCCATCCTCAGATGGCAGAATCAGTACCTCTAGGCACATAGCACACATGAAGGTAGTTGTAATCTCAGTGGCCATGGGAATCACCACTAGGTCTATAGAATTAGGCCTGGGGAAATTCAAAGCTGCGGCTGAAGAAGACTATAAATATTGAACACTAGGCTGTGGCACGGGCTTTAAGTGTATTCAGGTCTTCATGTTCTGCTGCTGCAGTGGGAACAGGGCTGGGGGATGTGTTGTGGGCTGGTGGGCACGGTTCCGAACAAACAGAGCTCTTTGGGGCTGCCCGTTAGACCCGCTCTCCATAATGACCACAAGTGGCAGCAGGACTGTGGATGAGGCGGCTCTGGGTAAACTAACAGTAGAAAAACAATGTTTATTTTTAATGGGCATAAGCTTTGAAGGTAAGTAATTAAGACACACTTTAGTCTCGTGGACAAATTAGGGTTCTCGTTAATACAAATGCAAGAATGGAAAAAGTAAATCACTTGCACACTTATAACCACTAAGGAGCATTTTGTTCAGTAACAATACCTTTTATGCCTGCTGTTACATGAGCTTTTCCTCTTACTTACCTTTTTTCTTTATTTCTCAGAACGGACTGAATGCAGGGCCTTTTTTCCTGGTAGTACTCTATGCCTTTTCCTTCAGGAAAGTGGTGCCCACAAGAGAACCCCCCAACAGTTTCCCATGGCATCTTTCTGAAGACTGGTCATTTACCCATTTCAGTTGCATCTTTCTGCAAAAATGTAGTCTCTGTTTCTTTCCTTATGACTTAGTAATGCGCAGAGGCACAAGGAGAATGTTTTTAAATGAAATTTTTTAAGCAGTAGGGACTTGACTTTGTCCAGAAACGAAGCAGGTGCAGCAGAAGTGAGAGAAGCTGTTTTCTGTGCATTGGTTGGTATATTGTGTTGAGTTGGCTCTAAGCAATTTCTAATTATTCTCATCTGGTTGTTAAAAGAAAAATGTTTACATATATCTTAAATCTCACATAATGTTGTGGCCTCTCTTGATACTCCATTTGTAGTAGAGATTTAACATTCTTGGAAGAAGGCATACTGCATACTCATTGTGCCAGAAGAATGGGTTTTTATTGTGCCATGTTCTTGCTAGGAAATGCAGCAATGAACACAAATGATCACTGTTTCTGTCCTCCTGTAAGTCCGCAGTTTACTAGAAAGGATATTAAGCAAAAACAAAAAAAAAAAGTAATTATATAATTAGAATTCATGATAAGTAGTTGGAAAAGACCAGTTTTCTCTGAAAGGTTATAAAGAGGGTGGAGTGGTCAGGGAAGGCTTATATGGGATAGGAACTTAGAAATTAAGACCCAAATAGGAATTGGGATTATCCAGGTGGGAGTCCAGTGTTGGAAGCCCCGATGAGAGAAAGCGCTTGGCTTTTGAAATCATGGAAAGAGAGCCAGTGTGGCTGGAGTGCAGAGAATGAGGGTGGACAGTGGCTCGGAGTTAGGCTGTTGAGATGTAGGTTAGGGCCTGATTATGCTGGACCTACTAGGCCGTACTAAGGATTTTGGATTTTATTCTAAGTGCAATGGATAGTCATCGAAGTGTTTTTGTTTTGTTTCATTTTCTTTTTTCAAACTGAGGTGAAATTCATGTAACATAAATGAACCATTTTAAGATGAATGAAGCAGAGGCATTTAGTGTATTCCCAATGTTGTGCAACCACAATCTTGAATCTATTATAAAATGTTTTCATCACCCCAAAAGGAAACGCAATACCTATTAAAGGGTTTTAAGGGAGTGATGTGGTGTGATTTGTAGTATGTACGATCTTCCTGCAAGTTTCTGAGAATAGATTGGAGAGGGCAAGAGTGGAAGCAAGACAGCCCACTGGACATTATGCTCAAGTCCAGGCAGAGCATAATGGTCTTGGTGGCTTCCTGGACAAGAGACAAGAACAGTGACCACAGATATGGAGAAGAGTGGAATTATCCAAGACAGAGTTATATAATCAGGTTTGATTACCTATAAGTGACCTAGTCACCTTGTAATTGTCTACATCACTGTTTTCCAAAGATTAATCCATACCCTGTTCAGATTTATCTAGGATGCTTGTTAAAAGCACAGCTACTTAAGTCTACCTCAAGATACTAATGCCAATGGACCGAGGAGGGACCCTAAGGAATTCTTATTGCAAATGAGGCTTGAGAACCACTCACTGTTGTCCTCTTTGTCATTCTTATGCCTTTTAAGATTGAGGACTATCAATAGTCCATCAAAGGAGGATGAATAAGAATGAGACACAGAATAGACAAAGGATAACCTAGTGCATGCTTGTAATTTTGAGTGTGAGGGATGCTTTTTGGGGGTTGCATTTCAAATTTGATCCTAAAGGCAGATATGTTATATGGACCATTTTATGAGTGGTGTTTATTTTTTATTCTTTTCTTTCTTGGAATATTGTGACTCTCCCAGAATTAAATGGTGACTGACTGAGAACAATGGCATTACCTTGAAATACAATGCAATTATAGTGTAATAATTTATTGTAAAAGAAACAAATAACTGCTGGAAATTAACTTGTAAAACAAATCATTGTAGTATTATTTACAGTTACCTTGTATCTACAAGATTCCTATTACTTTAAAGAGATGTTAACTCCAGTTAACTGATTTTAGAAGCCAGAGTTTTGGAGACTTTATAGTCAGAAAACCCTACAAGCCGTAGTAAAAATCACCAATAAACAAATCAACATTTTGTTTTTGACTTCTGCTATTTTTTTTTCTAATCCAATGTGCTTAACCTTTTGCACTCGGATGTCGAGTGTGACTCGACACGGTTAGCATTAGAATAAAGGAATCGAGAAAAAAAGCAAGTGAGTACAAAGGGTTAAAGTGACTGGCATAAGGCTCTGTTACTGAGGAGGGGGTTTGGTTCTTGGGGGGGTTATCCCCATAAGAATGTGTGTTTGATATGCAGTGGCAGTCAGGGATTAAACCTTCTACTCTAACTAACAACATAACACCTCAAACCAGCGCCCCTCTGCAGCTTCTGAGTGGCCTCAATGGCACTTGCCCTTTTCTGGCAGCAGCCATGTGCTGCTCTCCCTGTACCTTTGGCCCTTCCCCACTGTGACTCTACCTTTTTGGAATAGGAAGTGCTCGGTTTTTGTAAGGTGATGTTTCATTTTGATTGATATTATTTCCACACTTCCAGAAAGACACTAAGGCACCTCTGGCTGTGTTTCTTTTTCAGCATGTACAAATTTATATCTTAAAGTGGCTTCATTGCATCAACATGGAATTTTATAATGAAATAATATTTTGAGCGCCTGACTAGCTTCTTCGACTTTTTTTCTTGGAACACTTAACTTTAGAGATGAATATGAGGCAAAGCTCTTTGTTAATTTTACACTAAAGATAAATAGAATTAGTAAATAGCCAGCTTTTCAATGGGAGAAAAAAAGGGGACATATGCAATACTTTCAACAATAAAGATTAAAAAAATAAATAGCCAGCTTTGTTTAAGCTTAATTTTTCTGTTCCACAAAAATTTATGCCATCATATAAGAGCAAATGCTATGGAATACAAAAAGGAGAGTGAAATTACTCAGAAATACTAGAGATAATAATTGTTGACCTTTTAATAAAATTCTTCCAGGTGTATTTCTTGGCCTCTCTCTCTCTCTCTCTCTCTTTCTCTCTCTCTCTCTCTCTCTCTCTCTCTCTCTCTCTCTCTCTCTCTCTCTCTCTCTCTCTCTCTTGCGCGCGAGCGCGCGTGTGTACACACACACACACACAATGGTAACATGTATATACAGTATGTGTGTGTGTATATATATATGTATGTATATATATATATACATATACATATATATATTCACGTGTACTGTATAGAGATTAAATTTTAAATAAATGGGATTTTGTTTTATGTGCTATTCTATAGGCTGCTGTTTCCTAACAACATGTGGTGGTAATCTTTCCATGTCAGTAAATATATGTTATCTTTTAATGACTGAATACTTTTATTTGGTGCTTTTCCTTTAACAAAAATCCTAGGGCAAACTAGCTTAAATAATAAGAATATATTGAAAATTCCAGTGGGTAGGGACTTCTGGCATGATTTAATTCAGATTTAGGATTACTTTCTTTATACTTTTTTCTTTCTTACCCTTTTTCATGCTCCTTATGGTAGCAAAATAGCTGCACCTCTAAAGGCCCCTTCATCTTCAGAGCAGAGCTTCTCTTAATCATCAGACTAAAATCCTGGGCTGCCTTCTACTTGGACCACCTGAGGTAATGTGACCAGGGGACCAGGGGATACCCTTTGCATTGCTTCAGATTTGGGTAGAAGTTAATGCTACTTCCATGCAAACTTCATGAACAGGAAACTCAGAGTTCTGCTAGAAAAGATGGGGAAAGGGCTTGCTGGGGAGGCAGCTAATGGTATCT
This sequence comes from Eptesicus fuscus, assembly GCF_027574615.1. Classification (NCBI taxonomy): domain Eukaryota; kingdom Metazoa; phylum Chordata; class Mammalia; order Chiroptera; family Vespertilionidae; genus Eptesicus; species Eptesicus fuscus. The sequence goes on from NC_072480.1 coordinate 19,381,583, forward strand.
GTTAGAGTTTAAAAGGCTTACTGAGAGACATTTATGTTGTTTCCAGTTTTTCAATCTAAAAGCCATCACTGCTCTAAGCATTCTTCTTTGTGTACCATTTTATACTTCTGCAATAGTCTCATTTGGGTAAATTCTTATTAGAGAAATTGCTGGATCAAAAGGTTTGTCAATTTTATAATTTGATAACCATAAGCCATCAAAGCTGTAAAACCACACTTTTGCCAATTATACATTCATTATGTTATTATACCTTGAAATCTCTCAAATGCCTGTTGTGAGCTGCTTTTTTTTTTTTTTTTTTTTTTTTTTTTTGCATCTGAATCTTTAAGTGGAGACTTTAGAATTAAAGCAGACTTTCAGTGGTCACAATTTCTCTGAGCAAGACAAATTTGAAGTGACATAATTTGAAGTTAAAACTTCTATGGCATTGCCCTAGCCCCGTGGTAGGCAAAATGCAGCTCACGAGCCACATGCGACTCTTTGGCCCCTTGAGTGTGGCTCTTCCACAAAATACCACGGCCTGGGCGAGTCTATTTTGAAGAAGTGGCATTAGAAGAAGTTTAAGTTTAAAAAATTTGTCTCTCAAAAGAAATTTCAATCTTTGTACTGTTGATATTTGGCTCTGTTGACTAATGAGTTTGCCGACCACTGCCCTGACCAGTTTGGCTCAGTGGATAGAGCATTGACCTGCAGACTGAAAGGTCCCGGGTTTGATTCTGATCAAGAGCACATGCCTGTGTTGCGGGCTCGATCCCCAGTAGGTGGAATGCAGGAGGCAGCCGATCAATGATTCTCTCTCATCATTGATGTTTCTATCTCTGTCTCTCTCTCTCTCCTCCCTCTCCCTTTCTCTCTGAAATCAATAACACACACACACACACTCTTTTATGGTATTAAATGTTGGGCCGGGAAAGTGAAGAGAAAAGGATGGGGAGGAATGTATTCTACCAGCTGCAAGTCTGGTGGGTGATGCTTAGGGTAGACTACTTGCCTTCCCCTGAGTGCCCACCTGAGCCTTGCCATTGTCACATGCTCTGCAGTCACTGTTACTGGTCATCTTCCCATTCCAGTGTGTCATATAAAGATCAGCCAGGTGTAACTGGAAGTGCTGGCAGCTGATGGCTATCCATGCATTTACTCTGCACTTTTACCCGCAATACTTCTGAACTTTTACATTTGAATTTACTAGAAAAAGTTAACTAGAAATCAGTGATCTGGGATGGCAGGACCGTGTAAGCCTTGGTTTTTGTTTTGAGGATGTGAGTGGAGAGCTCATTGGTATGACATACTCATAGGTACCCAGTAGCATTCAGGTGCAACAGCCAGGATAGCCTTTACTGATGTGAACAAAAAGGGCATTTAAATAGAAACGTAGCAGATCTCAAAATGATAGTCATGTCTTGAGTATTTTCAGACACAGCTACATATGCCATCCTATGTCGTCCTCATGGCAACATTTTCTATGTCAGTAATAAGAGGAAAAACTCAGAAAGATTAAGTAACTTGCCTGCTATCATAGCTAGTAGGTGGAGGAAACAAGAATTTTGAACTCTCCTTTCCAACACATTGATGTTCCTTCTCTCCCAAAATAAAAATTATGAATAGCAACTTGCTTTATTTCATTTTAATTGGTGGTACAAAGGAAGGAATGCATGTTTAGTATTGAAATTGAGATATGGCATTGAAGATTCACCTGAAAATTGTAAATGATAAAGATGCCCCAAAGTGCAAATGGCCCAAATGAGATCTGTGACCTAGAAAATAAAGAAGTTGGGACAACAGGGAACAGGCTTACCTATGGAGAATGATGACAGGATGAGAGCTCCATGAGCGTGAGACATGTGGAGAGGGGCCAAATAGGGAAAATTAACCTTTTGCACTCGGATGTCGAATGTGACTCGACACGGTTAGCATCAGTAGCAGCTCTTTTTATACTCTTTGAATGTATCAATAATTTGAAATATAAAAAAATCCAAATAAATAAGTTTGTATGAAAAGAAACTCCAGTTTTTTATTCTACGGCTGCGCTTTGTAAAATCTGGGGTATTTAAAAAATTAAATCCCGAGTAGAATAAAGGAATCGAGAAAAAAGCAAGCGAGTGCAAAGGGTTAATAAGATAAAGTGATATGGTATATGTGAGCACATTCTAAAGCTATGACTAGGATGAAGAAATTATTCTTGTCCAATCAGAAATGTTTATCATGAAAGCATATTTCCATGGCAGGATTTTATTACATAGTAGAGCAGTAGTGGGGTTTTGGAGATGTGTGAACTTGGTTGGCTGCTGTGTTTGTTTAGGTTCAGGATACTAGAAGGGTATGACTCAATTAAGCCAAACAATATCCTTATCAAGAAGTAGGAAAAAATGGGGAATCCTACCTAATAATAGACAAATATGCAAATTGACCATACCTTCGCTATGCCCAAGCCATGCCCATCAGCCAAGCCACGCCCACCAACCAATCAGGACAAGTATGCAAATTACCCCAACAAAGATGGTGGCTAATTTGCATACCAAGACAGCGTAGAAAGAAGCCAAGAGCTTCAGAAGGGAGCAAAGCTGTGGAGAAGCAAGCAAGCCAGGGGAAGGAGAAGGGAGGAGTGGAGGCGGGGCTGGGGGAGAAGGGAAAAGCAGGCAGGCTGGTGGAGAAGGCGGGGTGGAGGCGGGGCCGGGGGAGAAGGGAGGAGCAGAGGCGGGGCCAGGGGAGAAGGAAGAAGAGCAGGCAGGCTGGTGGAGAAGGGAGAAAAGCAGGGGGGCTGGCGGAGAAGGTGGGGCGGGGACAAGGGAGGAGAGCAGGCAGGGCGGGGTAGAGTGCAGCAGGAAACCCTATTGCAGGATTTTTCCTGCAACGGGAATGCTAGTCCTATATAATAAAGAGGTAATATGCAAATTGACCATCACTCCAACACACAAGATGGCCACCCCCATGTCGTCAAAGATGGCCACCCCCATGTGAAGACAAGATGGCCACCACAAGATGGCCAGCAGGGGAGGACAGTTGGGGGCAATCAGACCTGCAGGGGAGGGCAGTTGGGGGTGACCAGGCCTGCAGGGGAGGGCAGTTGGGAGGGACAAGGCCTGCAGGGGAGGGCAGTTAGAGGGGGGGCAGGCCTGTAGGGAGGGCAGTTGGGGGAGATCAGGCCAGCAGGGGAGAGCAGTTAGGGACAATCAGGCCGGCAGGGGAGAAGTTAGGCATTGATCAGGCCGGCAGGGGAGTGGTTAGGGGTTGATCACTAACATGCTCAACCCCTAACCACTCCCCTGCCGGCCTGATCAATGCCTAACTTCTCCCCTGCCTGCCTGCAGGGGAGGGCAGTTAGGGGCGACCGGGCTGGCAGAGGAGGACAGTTGGGGCGACCAGGCCAGCAAGGGAGGGCAGTTAGGGGCGACTGGGCTGGCAGGGGAGGGCAGTTGGAAGCGACCAGGCCTGCAGGGGAGGGCAATTGGAGGGGGCGACCAGGCCTGGAGGGGAGGACAGTTAGGGGTGACCAGGCCGGCAGCGGAGGACAGTTAGGGGTGATCAGGCTGGAAGGGGAGGGAAAATGGGAGGACAAGGCCTGCAGGGGAGGATAGTTGGGGTGGGACCAAGCCTGCAGGGAAGGGCAGTTGGGGGGGGGGACCAGGCCTGCAGAGGAGAGAAGTTAGGGACAATCGGGCTGGCAGGGGAGAAGTTAGGCATTGATCAGGCTGGCAGGGGAGTGGTTAGGGGGTGATCAGGCTCACAGGCCAAAGCGGTTAGGGGCAATCAGGCAGGCAGGCAGGCGAGCAGTTGGGAGCCAGCAGTCCTGGATTGTGAGAGGGATCCCAGATTGGAGACGGTATAGGCTGGGCTGAGGGACACCCCCCTGCCCCCGTGCATGAATTTCGTGCACTGGGCCTCTAGTCCTATATAATAAAAGCCTAATATGCTAAGTATCTTGTCGACCATTCAACCGATCAAAGTGTAATATGCTAATGATATGCTAAGGCCGCTCAACCGCTCACTAAGACGTGCACTGACCACCAGGGGGCAGACGCTCCAAACTGGTAGGTTAGCTTACTGCCAGGGTCTGGCCAATCAGGACTGAGCGAGATGGGCCAGACAGGACTTGGAGCCCTCCCGTGGTCCCTCCCTGGCTGGCCAACCTCCTGTATCCCTCCCCAGCCCTGATCATGTACCAGTGGGGTCCCTTGGCTTGGCCTGAGCCCTCTTGCAATCTGGGACCCCTTGGGGGATGTCGGAGAGCCAGTTTCGGCCTGATCCTGCAGACCAGGCCGAGGGACCCCACTGATGCATGAATTCATGCACTGGGCCTCTAGTTTATAATAAAAGCACAACTTTATCAGATACTTTTGTACTATAAAAGAGATTGTTAAGGTATAGAGTACTTAGTGGATGAAAGGAATGGCTTAAACTTACAGGAATGGAATTATGTAACACTGGCCAGTTCTGCTCACATTTAGAACAAGAGTTCTTTGTGAGCATGGGCCAAAGGAGGGCTCCAGTGCTCCCAGTCTCTCTTGCTCTTCTCCTCGCTAATTGCCAAATGCCAGGTGGAGCTGGAGGGCACTGACAGACTGAGTGGTCCTAGTGAGTCTCCTATTGCATCTGGCAGCACTTGCTTTGCTCTCCCTGAGCTCTGCTGGCTGCCAGGCACTGCCTGTGTTTGTGGTGTCTGCCAGTGCACAACCCATTAAGAGCCATGGGGAGAGCACAGGGCTTTGGCAAGTGCGCAGCTACATGGCACACCCCGCTCACTCTAAGTGCTTTGGTGGGAGCGGAGTGCATCTCTCCCACCGATGCTGTAATGAACCCGTTACAGAGTACCTGCTATGGTATCTCCGTAGTCACCTTTATTAGGATTGACTCTGTTGTCCAATTGCACTGATCATTAAAACTTTTAATGTGCAGTGTAAACTTTTCTCTCCTTGGCTTGAGGCAGTTGCTGCCTGCTCTATTTGGCAGTCACCATGAGTAGCTGTGAGCACTAGTGAGGTTATTGGCTGAGGAGTAAAACAGAAGCTGAATACGTTTGGCTCCCAGCACACTTCGGGGCAGAGCTTTCGGTCCCAGGGTTAAAACAACAGAGAAAGGCAACGCAAATGTCATTGAGCAGTGCATCCGTGAATGGCCTTGGATGCCCAGTGGGGGCGTCTGTGGCTCGGTGTTGAAGACGCTGCTGCAGACTTCCAGTGCTCCAAATGTGTACTCATGTCTCTTTAGTCTCAAAATCTTAGCGTGAAATATTTAGTACCCCAGGAAAGCCAAATTAATGGCAAGTCAAAGTAATTAAGGCAAAGTAAATAATCTCCAAGGTTCTCATTCCCCGTGAAACTAATTTCATATCTTATCCTTCATGTGTTAAAAATAGTTCTTTGCTAATTCGAGATGCCCCTGATCTGTGTTGGTGAAGTGCACTTCAGTTCTATTGAAAGATGCAGAGCAGAGAGTTTTCAATTGGGCAATTTTTTTTAAGAGAGACATTTTGGCACGAGGAGAGCATGAATCTCTGGGTGAACTGAGAGCTGGATACAGCTGTGGCCAGGCAGATGATGAGCCAATAAGCTTATGATAACTTGCAGCAGGGATAGCCTTTTCATTCTTTCAGTGAGAACTCTGTGACCATCCTTCTATCCAACGAGCAGATTAGTTGAACTCCTCTGTAGGATTTTGAATGGCCATCGCTTGACCTTGTCTATGTCTACAAGTTTAGAAATTAGATCTGTTTAGCTCTTCTAAGCAATGGGAACATTAGGACTTGAGCATCATTTTAGTTATCTATCACCTTAAAATATCCATGATGAGCAAATAAGGGAACAGTTGTGAGCCTATGGATCTTTAGACCTCAGTGTACCAAAGCCGATTTTTCCACAATTGAGCTATTGCAGTGACAATACCCCCATTGTCCCAGGGCCTGAGAGGACATGCCACTTTGGCTGGAGTACATGTATGCGTCCCCACACTACTGAAACTGCTTTAGGATTTATTATCGTGACAGCAGTGGTCTTGATCAAATGAGATAATTCTTTATCTTTGTGATAAGAGAGTATTTTGGTCAGAAAGAAAGGAGCTATTTTAAGAGAAAGAAATGTTTACCATATAATCCTTAGTTACCTACAGCTGAAATATGAGATAGTTATCTTGCTGTTGCTCACTTTCAAATCCCTTAGTTACCTTTTTCTCTTCAAAGAGCTGCCTCAACCCTTTAGTGCATCATGGACCTATCCTCCTAGAGAAATGCTGTTTTGCTTTTAAAACGTTTTGAGGTGGCAACATTTGAGTGGACTGGGCAGTACAGGCACACTTCAGAGATATTGTGGGTTCAATTCCAGATCACCGAATCTTTTTGCTGGTGGAGGGTCTTGCCTTCAAATTGTAAAACAAAACAAAACAAAACAAAACAAAACAAAAAAACAACAGCATCTGTGAAATGCAATAAAGCTAAGTACAATAAAAGCTAAGACCTCTGCACTATGGTTGGGATCATGCAGTAAAAGTGTACCTGTTTGTGGTTGATAAAATTGCCTTTGCTTCACCTGTCAGGACACTTACTGAGAGTGTTTGGGCCTCAGCCCACAGTTACTTGGAAATCTAAAAGCTTTAATTATTCTGAAGGGGATGGCATTTTTAAAAGCTATGTTTCTTGTTGAAAATGACTTTTTGTTCACAGAGATGAGTAAGTGCTAGAAATAATTGAAAATGACTTGAAGGAGGGTAGAGTGGAGGTAAGGCATGTTAGCTGCTGGCTGATACTATTGCTTAAACGCAGGCGGTTTTGTTAGATTTTATACACTGTATGTGGTGTAAAGAACAAACCTTTCCATTTTTTTCCAAGAGGCATGATGTTATCTTAGTAATTGAAAATAATCTTCTAAAGTTGCTCTTTAACGAGATTTACACAATCCCTTTCCAAATCAGCTGTTATCTGCCCTTACATTTCACAGTAAATGTTGCTGTCTGCACAGCCTCTGCTAACAAGAAGATCAAGTGTAACTCTTTTCATGATCTGAAGTAAAGTGTTTCTATTGTAATTATCCTGGCTCCTGGTTGTGCTGTTACAAGTGGGCTCATTTCTCAGCTGGGTTTATGAGGACGTTTCATAGTGGAATTAAGGCCTTCTGTTCCAGCAGGGTTTTCTTTCACAGACATCTTAAGGATTTCTCTCATTTAAATTTTTCTTATGTTTAAATATAATTTTTATTTTTAAATGCCAGCCCAATAAATTTAATAAAAATAAAATAAAAAGCTACTTACAACAACAACAACAAAATGTTTTTATAGACATTTCAGGATATGGTCTGGGATTAGGGAGAGGTAGTTTTGGGGAACTTTTATCCTGCTATACTTGGGTGACACTTGAGAGGCACTATATCCCCAGTTTATATCTTCACCGACCTCATTTTGGCAAAATTAGAATAAACACTATACCTATTAAACTGCAGGAGGCAGGTTTTAAATAGGTGTTTGATGATGGTGGTGAGAGAGGTGAGCATTTGAAGGTGCTGCTAGGGGATGTTGTGAGAAGCTATGGAATCTCCTTTGGAATTCTTAAGGAACATTGGAAATTCCCATATGTATAGGATACAAATTCTGTATGAGTCTGATAGATTTGTGATAGTACATGTAACTACTTATAGATTGTGTTTACATTTTAAAGTTGTTATGTTATTCCTCTTGCATAATTGATCTACAAAAATCCTTTTGCTTATTATAGGCTAGCAACATTTTCAATAAGCGTTTCTTTAAATCAAAATTGCTAATTATTTCCTCAAGGAAGGTATCAATCAAGCCATAGAAAGATAAAAGGACCTTAAGCCCTATTAAGTTGGAGTATCTTATCAATCTTAGACTATACATAGGAGGTATTTGTCACTAGTATTAGGGAAGTGAATAAAGCCTGAGGGTTGAACTAAGGATGGGTTGGGCAGGGAAGACACTAACTAGTTGGTTTTCAGACATCTTTTGAATATAGTCCACATGGCTCCACCTCATAATGTCAGTTGGAATGGCTAGATTAAAGCCCAACTCTTCCATTTAACAACTGGGTAAATCCCTGAGTCATTTTAAGCCAAATTTCCCTTGGGTGCAAAACAAGACAGTTGGACAAAAATGACTCTTTAAGATTCTCAACTGCTCTGAAGTGACAAATTTTATTAAATCTGAATAATATTTAGTGCACTCATTTGCCAATGATAAAGAGAGTGGATTTATGAGCTATAAACTATACAGTCTGCCCTTTTAGGCTATCCATTATATTGATCAATTCTATTACTAGGGACAATTGAGAATTAATTGAATTATTTAGGTACCTTTTAAATTACATGAACAATAATAAATGTTCCACAGATATGCCTATTCACAGACTTCATATAATGTGATGCCATTTTCCCCCTTAAACTATCTCCTAACTTTAGGTGGAATGAGTATTGTTTTGTATTGTAAATAGTAAGAGAGTAAATATCTAGCCTAATTCTCACAGTTGGCCATTAACAGCGCCTTTATAAGACTGTAGGATTCCAAGCGAGTGCTTGTCCCAGATTATTAACTTCCATCTGGTGAAAGTAGATACCACTGGCTTACTCTTACTGCAAGCAAGAGATCCAGATTGTGCTTCTACTTTTCTTTCTATATTGTGTTTTGTCTTGTTTAATACTTACTACTCTATCACTTAAAAGAGATATAGGGCCATGGCTAATGTGACTCAGTTGGTTGGGTGTCATCCCATGCACCGAGGGGTTCCTGGTTTGATTCCCCGTCAGGGTATGTGCCTGGGTTTTGGGCTGGATCCCCATAGGCGGTGTTCAGGAGGCAGCTGATTGATGTCTCACTCTCATGTCAATGTTTTTCTCTCTCTTATCTTCTCCCTTTCTCTCTCTCTCCCTCCCTCTCCGTTCCTCTCTCTCTAAAAATAAATTTTTCAAAAGAGGTATAGGAACAGTCTTAGGGAGTCCAAATCAAATAACAGGCGAGAAAGTTGCTAAGAAAGAAACTCAAATCCGATCATTGAAAGGAAGCTCCTTTATACCCAACCTCAATTATCTCAGAAAACTGAGACTTGGCTGTCCTGTAGAATAAATAATAACTCCCAACATCACACCCTTTCCTCTTCACAACAGTTGGCTGTTGACAGTCCAGGGAGTAAAGGGAAGACTGAAGGGAGATCTGTGTGGAAGAAATGGAAATGACTGCCTCTGTAGCTTACATTTGTCCTGGCGCTCCCAACAGAGAGAGAGAGCACTGGAGAAGGGGAGACACAATTGGTAACCAAGTTTAAATTGCCCCGGAGCTGCTTTGATACACGAGTTTCTCACTTAACTGGAAATGCTGCCAGATGAATTCTTCAGACTTTTGCCAGTGCTGAGCTATCCCTCAAGACATATCTCAGCAGCCATATTCATCTCAAATATACCAAGGCACATTAAACATGATTCTTCTACTCGCACCAGTAAGCCCAGCTTTATCTGACATTTACTTTAGGGAAAGTAAAGAAGGAGGATGTGCATTAATTAGGTTTCCGGGAGGTGGTAGCATGACCTAGAGAAGAGCAGGGACATGTTTTTATTTTATTGATTTTGCTTTTCTTCCTGTTCTGTTCCTGACTACTTGGGACACTGTTTCCAATTCCTGGTCCTGTAAACGTTTGTAGTACTGCACTAATTGAGGCGGAAAAGTGACACAGGTTTGGCTTAAAGCGGTGAGAACAGTGTGAACACTTAAAAATGCTATATACAGCAAGAATCCTGGGTGATTCATCTGACACAAATGAGGAGAAAGAAGAGGAACCACAGTCCCTCTAGTAGAATTGGGAGGAAAGGGGGGGTCCTAACATAGTGAAATTCATTGAAAGCAATCCAGTCTAATGCAGTAAAGTGAGATGACACCCCAAAATAATGATTGGGGGTCTTTGTAACATGCCAGTTGAAAGTCATTTCTGTGAAAATGTGTAGTTTTATATACTGTCATAGAATAGCGTGGTGTTTCCATGGTATGAAAAGTGAGTTGCTGCATTTATCTGAAGCAATTGCAAGGTGTTTGGAAAGGCGACATGTTGGTTTCATGGTGTGGAAAGTTGAGGGCATTTTCCTATGAATCTTAGGTGTTTTCTGCATTAGTTTTTGCATGAAATAAAGGTGGTTTCCTTTGGGTTGAAAACACTTAGGAAATTTTTGCTGTTGTACTCCTGAGGAACTTGCTTTACCTTACCTCCGTTTCACTATGCCTGAGAGACGAGTAGGTATCTTGTGGGCATTTCTGTTGGGGAAGTGCTGTTTCCTGGAAATAAAATGAGGGCAGGAGGCGGGAAGACCCTCAGGCCTCTTTCTGTGACTTTGGCCAATTCCCTTAAAATGTTGATAGTCACAACTTTCTCTCAAAGTATTAATAATTATACTTGCCGTTTTCTGTATCTCAGAAATTTGGGGGAAATAAATGAGATAATAGTGCAAATGTTTGAGCTCTTTGTAGGGAAAAATACTATATAAGCATAAGCAGCATAATGCTCACTGCCAGGCAGATCGTACATACTTCTTTGTTTTTTCTACTTCATACACTCTGTGATATTTGTGTTCCTGGGAGTAAAGTCAGGAAAGCACCATACTCCTCAGCCCCCCTGAAAATATTTCCCACAAGTCCTGTGCATTTGAACTTTGTTTTAGGCAAAGGGTCTTTTTCCTTTTTATTTTTTTTTATTATTTTTTTTTTCTCTTTTTCCTTTTTATATGGTGCCTGTTGTTTGGGTTCCTTGGGAATTTTCATTTTTGATCTAGTGCAATAAAATGCAGGACATTGTGGCAAAGAGAAGAGGTTCGGAGGGAGGAATGATGGCAGAGGCAGGCAGCATGGACAGGTGCCCGTGTAGTCAATGGGCCCTAAAGGAACAGACTCCATCAGTGCACTCGGGATGTGCAGTGCAGGGGCAGTCCCTGGCTGCAGGGGGTGGGACCGCGGACAGACAGCAGGCTGTAGCAAACAGCAAGACTTCTCGTCTCTCCATACTTCAGGAGAGTTCAAAGTGAGTGCACGGTACTGGCATTCATAATGATCACCAAGGCCACTGAAACAGAGTGAATTACAATCACTCGTCTGCTTTAGGGCCAGGACAGTGTATAACTTGTTGCATTTTAGAAGGATTTCGTTTTTAGAAGTTTTAAATAAATTTTAGCACAGTGATGCTTTCCAGCTTTCTAGAAGGTACTTAATCAGACCACCATACTCTTTGATGATGGTATATAATTGAAGTGTTTATTTTCATTATGTAAATGGAAAAAATGAGCTATGTTCTCACAGTGCATCATGTATGGAAGAGAGTCTTATTCATAACCTTTCAAATGAGTAGATGATTCTGCATCTAGGGCGGTATTCCCAAAGCCCCTCAGGAATCCCCAGTATTGTACATTGTATGATACTCAAGCAATGATATTATTCTCCTGATAGAATATGTGTTTTATAGAGATGGAGACCATGTCAATCGCATTCATTGTTGTAGTTGTAGCATCTAATACAGTATGTAACACATAGCAAATGCTCAACAATTATCTATTGAATAGATACTATAGTACAGCTTGATTATCCTGTATCTTGGATGGCTTCAGACACCAACCAAGAAGTAAATATCTTAGGTGTTGCCTATAGCTACATTCTGAAGAGACACCACTCTAACATCCCAAGATGATATAAAATGCCATACCTGTAGAAACCATTAATCTTTATTTTTTAAGATGCCTATCAGACGATTTTGATGTGCAGCTTGGAATGTCAGCCTCTGGTGTAGTGTTTTACAATTACATTTTACCCAGAAAGAGCGTGGCTTCTTCATCACTGGAAGTTGAATGTTGAGATATTTCATTAGTTAGGCATGGTAGAGACTCAGCATGGTATGAGGGGCAGTTAAAGTTAGGTAGGATAAGGTCAGCACCATGACAACAGGAATATTGTCTGCCTTGCTGTCCTGCCCCAAAATCTGGCTGGACTTAAAACAAACAGAAATATTTATTTATGTGACTGTTAGTTTATTATTTATCACTATTTGTATTTATTATTTGTTATTATTGCTACTAATATTAACAAAACAACATTTATTGAATACTTATCCTCTAGAAATATTTCATTTAACCATCTCATTTAAGCCCCATTAGGCACTATTTTATCCCCATTTTACAGATAAGGAATTCAGGATTATAAATAAATTCAGTAATTTGCCCAAAACCATTTAAGTGGTTAGTTTTAAATTAAACCTTTCATTTTGAGATAATTGTACATTCACATGCAGTTTTAAGATAATATAGAGAGATCCCTGTATACTTAGTTTCTCCAAATGGTAACATCTTCCAAACTACAATATACATTACAACCAAGATTCTGACATTGATCCCATCAAAACACAGAGCATTTCCACCACCGCAAGGATCCCTATGTTGCCCTTTTTATGCCCCCACCCATCTCCTCTCTTCTTACTCCTCCCATGGCTAGGACCCCAGCAACCGCCAGTCTGTTTTCTACATTCTATGATTCTGTCATTTCATGATTGTTATATAAATACTAGTGACCTGCCCTGACCGGTTTGGCTCAGTGGATAGAGCTTTAGCCTTCAGACTAAAGGGTCCCAGGTTCGATTCCGGTCAAGGGCATGTACCTTGGTTGCGGGCACATCCCCGGTGGGAGGTGTGCAGGAAGCAACTGATCAATGTTTCTACCTCTCTATCCCTCTCCCTTCCTCTCTGTAAAAAATCAATAAAATATATTCAACCTTAAAAAAAAAAAAATACTAGTGACCTGTCGCACAAAATTGCATGAGACCCAGGACTGCCTCCCCACCCCCCTGCATGCGCCATGGAACTGCCCGAGTCCCGAAGTCCCACCCTGCGTGGCTGGCGCACTGTGGGATGGCCCCAAGTCCTGGAGTGCCCTGCCGATGCCCCGCCTCTGGGCCATGTGCAGTGGCTGCTGGGCCCCACCCCTGCAGTGCTCACATGGGGCTGCAGAAACCCCAGTGGAAGCCACATGGAGCAGCCACCGGCCCCGCCCCCACTACCCTGCCCCCACTGTACGCGCCACCATATTGTGACGGCGTTACAGTGTGAGGGTCAATTTGCATATTACCTCTTTATTATATAGGAGGATTATGTGTGGTCTCTGGGGTTAGTTTTTTTTTTTTCCCCCACACAGTGTAATTCCCTGGAGATTCATCTAAGTTGTTGCTTATACCAGTAGTTTTTTTCCATTTATTGCTGAGGAGTAGTCCAACTTTTTAATCATTTTTCTGTCAGAGAACTTCTGGGTTGTTTCCACATTTTGATTACTATGAATAAAGTTGCTGCGGACATTTATGTATAGGTTTTCTGTTTGAAAACATCCCAGATTTTTGTTCACTGGAATAAATGTGCAGGAGTACATGTGGTAGGTAGTTTCATGTTTACGAAAACTGCCAAACTGTTTTCTACAGTGGCTATGCCATTTTACATTCCCACCAGCAATGAAGGAGTGCTTTGAAGTTTTCTGTGCAGGATGGAATAGTGCAGTGGTTTGTGTTCTGGAATTTATAACAATGATGTGCTTTCTTTTATGCCCCAAGCAGATAGCGTTCTGACAATGTGAAGGATGGAGAAACATGTGACCTCTCAGTTTTCTGTTGTGAAGAACCAAGCAGCAGGATGTGCTGCATTGTGAAGCAAGCATTCTACTTACGGGGTGAACAAGAACATAAGCAGAGTTATGTAGACAGTCAACAAGAGTTATAAGTGGAATTTAGAGTCAGCAACCCAAGACTAGTCATTCAAAATATAAGCAGATACATAGAGGAAATACTTCAGCTTATGGCCCAGTTCTGAACGGTAAGGACTAGATTCATATGAAGAAAACCTGGTCAGAGCAGGAGGAGGAAAAAAAGCACGAACCAGCCCAAAGGAATAAAGACCAAAAAGAAAGGTGAAGCATGACTGTTACTGATGGAGGGATTGTACTGTTGCACATTTCAGAAACTATTTTAGGAAGGACCATGTGCATTACATGTTAGAATTTAACCAAACCACTTGGCTGATGTCTTCAAGTCTCACCATCTTAGGCCAAAGACATAGAAGAAAAAATGCTGAGGATATATTTGCTTTGCCTCTCTCCCCTAACAAATCTGTCTCCACAGCATACCTTTGCCTATAAGTAGCTGTGATCAACTTTCTTTCTTCCCCTGCACATTGAGATGCTGATCTTAATTCTCAAGGATACAATTCCAGGATACAATTTTAAGATACAAAAATTAATTATATTACTATGCAATACTAGTGGACAATTAGAAATTGAAATAAAAATGACATTTATAATAGCACCAAAAATATGAAATACATAGGAATAAATCTGACAATGATGTGCAAAACATGTACACTGAAAAACCATACATATTGTTCCGAAAAATTAAAGAAAACCTAAATTAATGCCAAGTTATAACTTTTACATAGTCAGAAATCTCACAATTCCCCCCAAATTGATATATAGATTCAATGCAATTTCAATCAAAATGCCAGCAATCTTTGAAATTTAAAAGATAAATCTAAAAGTAACATAGATACAGAAAGAACCTGGAATAACCAAAACAATTTAGAAAAAGTATAAATTTGTAGGACTAAAACTACCTGATTTCAAGACTTACAAAGCTTAGTAATCAAGAGTGTGGTGTTAGTATCACAATAGTCAAATAGATTACTGGGACAACAATAGAGAGTCAGAAATAGATCCATACATGTAGAGACAACTGATTTTAGATAAAGATGCAAAGGCAAGTCAGTGGAGAAGGGATTGTTTCTTCTATAAATGACTCTGGAACAATTGGGTATAATAAGCAAAAAAAAAAAAAATGCACATTGAATCATATCTTATAGTATCTTACCTTATAATAGACAAATATGCAAATTGACCGCACCTTCGCTATGCCCAAGCCACGCCCACCAACCAAGCCACACCCATCAACCACGCCCACCAGGAAACCGTTGCAGGGACGCTGGGTGTGGCAGAGCCCAAGGCTGGGAAAGCCGCCCAAGGCTTTCCCGGCCTTGGGCGCCAGCGGGGTGCCTGCGCCAATCGCAGGAGACCACTGGGGGTCGGCTCCTGCGATCGGTCACAGGGACGCTGGGTGCGGCCGAGCCCAAGGCCAGGAAAGCCAGCGGGGTGCCTGCGCCGATCACAGGAGACCACTGGGGGTCGGCTCCAGCGATCGGTCACAGGGACGCTGGGTGCGGCCAAGCCCAAGGCCGGGAAAGCCGCCCGAGGCTTTCCCGGCCTTGGGCGCCAGCGGGGAGCCAGCGCTGATCGCAGGAGACCACTGGGGGTCGGCTCCAGCAATCGGGTCGCAGGGACGCTGGGTGCAGCCGAGCCCAAGGCCACCGCCCAGGGCCAAGCCCTGACCCTGAAAGAAGGCAGAAGGCGGTGGCCACAGCTAAGGCCTGGGTCCCCGGTGCCCGCAGAAAACTGGTGCAGGCAGCCAGGTGAATGAAGGTCTATTGCACGAATCTTCGTGCAAACGGGCTACTAGTCTATATATATAAAAGCCTAAGTGACTAGCTGACTGTTCAACCATTCGACTGGTAGCTATGATGTGCACTGACCACCAGGGGGCACATGCTCAACACACAGGCATGGAAACATGGAACAATCTAATATGCATACTAGAGGCCCGGTGCATGGATTTGTGCACTGGTGGGGTCCCTTAGCCTGGCCTGTGGGGATTGGGCTGAAACTAGCAGTCCAACATCCCCCGAGGGGTCCCAGATTGCAAGAGGGTGCAGGCCAGGCCAAGGGACCCTACCAGTGCATGAATATGTGCACCAGGCCTCTAGTATATAAATAAAAAGGACACGAAATAGATCACAGACATATATGTAATCCTTAAAATTAAATCTTGTAGAAGAAAACATAGCAAAAATCTATAGTAATGGGTTGGTAGTAATATTTCATAGATGTGAAACTAAAAACACAGTTCATAAAAGAACAAATTGATAAACTGGACTTCATTAAAATAAAAAAAAATTTCTGCTCTTTGAAAAGTAATGTGAAGAAAATGCAGAGATAAGCCACAGATTGGGAGAAAATATTTACAAATATATCTGATAATGACTTGCATTCAGAACATGTATAACTTACTCTAAAAACTTAATAATAAAAAAAATGGGCAAGTGATTTGAACAGATGTTTTACCAAAGAAGAAATATGAGTGGTAAATAAACACATGGAAAGATGCTCAAAATCATTACTCATTAGAGAAATGCAAATTGATATTCCAGTGAGATTACATTAGAATGGCTATAATTAAAACACCTAACCTTGTCCATTGTTGACAAGGATATGGAGGAAATGGACTTTCATTCACTGTTAGTGGGACTATAAAATGGCAAGGATACTTTGGAAACTAGTTTGGCAGTTTCTTAAAAAAATTTAAACATATAGAACCAAGATGGCAGCACAGGTAAATATAACACTTGCATCCTCCCACAACCACATTAAAATTACAACTGAAATACAGAACAACCATCATTTAGAACTGCCTGAAATCTGGCTGAATGGCACCCTACAACTAGATAACTGAAGAAGAAACCACATTGAGACTAGTAGGAGGGCTGGAGGTATGGAACAGGCTGGAACAACACCCTTGTGGGATGTGTTTTTAATCAGAAGGGATATGTTGGCTGAGAGGCCTCCTGTGAGGAGCAAAGGGTCCCAGCCTCACACCAGCACCGTCAGCCCAGGGTTCCAGTGCTGGGAAGAGAAGTCCCCATAATTTTGGGCTGTCAGAACCAGCAGGGATTGTGGCTGAGTGACACAGAGGCTGCTGGAGACCCAGGCAGTTCCTCTTAAAGGGCACAAATGGACTTACTTAGACTCATTCCCTCTGAGCTCCAGTGCTGGGGCAGCAGCTTGAAAGGATCTAGGGACATATGGGGGTGGGGTGGTGGTGGGGGGTGACTAAATTGTCTGGTATCAGGGCAAGAACTGGGGAGCAGCTTTCTCCCAGACAAAAATGCTGACAGAGGCCATTGTTCCTCTGCTGAGACTCCCCCTCCCTCCACAGTGCCAATTGGCAGACCATATCTGAGTTTCCATCAACCTGATGTGCACACTGTTCCCCCTGTCCTGGTGATTCCCTGAGATTCTGCCCTGCTCAATTTGAAGTCCCACCCAAGCTGTTTGCAATGGCTTTTCCATATGAATGGCCTTTCCTATCTCAGACTTCAGACTTTCCTAAAATCTCTCAAACAAGTGGCAGCTGGACTCAGCATGCCCCATACTTCTGGATAAGTGGCCCCAGGCCTGGCACTAGTAGCAGCTTGCCAAGGTTCACAGTTGGCCTCTCCTGGACACCTCCAAGCCCAACACAAGTAGCAGCCATATACAGATTGCTCTGTAGCTCATGCTGGGTGGCCTCAGGCAAGGCACAAGCAGTTGCTGACTTTGCATCTCCCAGTAGGACCCAGAGCCAGTGCACCTGGTGGATAGCTTCATACCACACCAGATTACAACCCTACAACATCCACAAGCGACACAATCAAGGGGAGGACTTGGTGAGCACCAAAACCCCACTGAAGCCAAGTCTTGCTCCATAGGGGTGTCAACTGCATAGCAACTCTTCCACTGTAGTCACAGCTGGTCTTTGTAGCCAATTGGCCTGGGGCTCAATTCTTCTTAGTGACACCAACAGCAATGAAGACTCAACTACAACAGGACAGTGCACACAACCACACAGGGGTGCAACTAGAGTGCCCAGCCCAGGTGACTGGGGAGGCTAAGCCTATAGGACACCTGCTACACAAGGCCACTCTACCAATTCCATGAGACATAGCAACTCTCCCTAATATACAGAAACAAACACAGGGAAGCAGCTAAAATATAGAGA
This sequence comes from Eptesicus fuscus, assembly GCF_027574615.1. NCBI lineage: Eukaryota > Metazoa > Chordata > Mammalia > Chiroptera > Vespertilionidae > Eptesicus > Eptesicus fuscus. The sequence continues at coordinate 19,399,437 of NC_072480.1, forward strand.
AAAAGAAACATGTCACAAATAAAAGAATAGAAAAAATCCCCAGAAAAAGAACTAAATGAAATGCAGCAAGCAAACTACTAGATAAAGAGTTCAAAACGATGGTTATAAGGATGCTCAAGGAACTTAATGAGAGCTTCAAGGAACTTAGTGAGAATGTTAAGGAACTTAGTGAGAACATCAACAACTTAAAACAGGACCAGTCAGAAATGAAAGATAAAACTAACTGAAAAGAAGAAAATTTACTGGGAAATCAACAGTAGAGTAGAGGATGCCAAGAATCAAATCAGGGATTTGGAATATGAGGAAGAAAAAACACCCAATCAGAACACCAAAAAGAAAAAAAGAATCCAAAAAATATGAGAATAGTGTAAGGAGTCTCTGGGACAACTTTAAGCTTGCCAACATTTTCATTATGTGGGTGCTGGAAGGAGAAGAGAGGGAGCAAGAAATTGAATACCTACCTGAAGAAATAATGATAGAAAATTTCTCGTACCTTCTGATAGAAATAGACTTACAAATCCAGAAAGTGCAGAGAGTCCCAAACAAGAGGAACTCAAAGACACATCATAATTAAGGTTAATGACAAGGAGAGAATCTTAAAAGCAGCAAGAGAAAAGCAGTTAGTTACCTACAAGGGAGTGTCCATATGATTGTCAGCTGATTTCTCAACAGAAACTTTGCAGGCCAGAAAGGAATGGCAAGAAATACTCAAAGTGATGAAAATCAAGGACCTACAACCAAGATTACTCTACCTAGCAAAACTATCATTTAGAATTGAAGGTCAGATAAAGATCTTCCCAGATAAGAAAAAGCTAAAGGAGTTCATCACCACCAAACCAGTATTACATGAAACATTGAAAGGTCTTCTTTAAGAAGAAACAGAAGAAGAAAAAAAAAAGATAAAACATATTAACATTAAAAAGGCAATAAATATATATCTACTAACAACTGAATCTAAAAATCAAAATCAAAATCAAAACAAGGAATCAAATGAACAAAATAAACTGATGAATAAAATAGAACCAGATGCATGAAAACATGGAACAGACTGATGAATCTCAGAGGGAAGAGGGGAGGGGTCACGGGAACAGATCAACCAAAGAGCTTATATGCATACTAGAGGCCCAGTGCACGAATTCATGCGCCAGTGGGGCCCCTCGGCCTGGCCTGTGGGATCGGGCTGAAACCAGCTCTCTGACATCCCCTAAGGGGTCCCAGATTGCGAGAGGTTGCAGGCCAGGCTGAGGGACCCCACTGATGCACGATCAGGACTGGGGAAGGATGCAAGAGGTTGGCCAGTCGGGGAGGGTCTGTGGGAGGGATCCAGGGTGTGTCCTGCCCATCTCACTTAGTCCTGATCAGCCAGACCCCAGCAGCAAGCTAACCTACCAGTTGGAGCATCTTCCCCCTGGTGGTCAGTGTCCGTCATAGCAAGCTTTTGAGCATCCCTAGCATATCATTAACATATTACACATTGATTGGTTGAAAGGACAACTGGACACTTAGCATATTAGGCTTTTATTATATAGGATATTTATAGCCCATGGATATAGACAATAGGGTGGTAAAGGCCTGGGGCGAGGTGGATCCTGATGGAAGAGGGCAATGGGGGGAAGGTGGGGGAGCATTTCTAATACTTTCAACAATAAGGATTAAAAAAATAATAATAAATAAACATAGATCTACCTACCACATAGTTCATTCATTTTGACATCTAGATATTTACCCAAGAGGAAAAAAAAAATGTGTCTATACCAGGGGTGGGGAATGTCCAGCCCATTGGCTGCCTAAGGCCTATTAAATCATGTGGTCTGTCCCTGCCAAGGCATTAGGGGTGAGTTACTTAAATGTTTGACCAAATATAGCAAGCTAATTTTTAAGTTTATAATTTCGCATGGCCCTCAAATGTTATACACATCCAAATGGCCCTTGGCACAAAAGTGGTTCCCCACTCCTGGTCTATACAAAGACTTATATATGAATGTTCATAGCAATATGCTTTGTAATAGCCATAAACTCAAATCTTCTTCAACAAGTGAAAGGACATTCATTGTAGCACAGCCATGTCTGTGCTGAAAGTACACATGAGTAAAATGTAATGAGTTATTGATTCATGCAGCTACATGAATGAATCACAATATAACTATGCTGAGTGAAAGAAGCAAGTGAAAAATAAAAGTACATACTATATGATTCTGTATATTAAAAACTATGGAAAACGCTAACATGTCCATTATGTCAGAAAACAAATCAGTGGCTGCCTGGGGATGGGAAAAGGTGAGAGGGAGAGAGAACAAAAGGGCATGAAAAACATTTGGAGGTAATGGATATGTTCATTATCTTGATTGTCACAGTGGTTTCACAGGTATAGCCATATGTTAAAACTTATGAAATTGTATACTTTAAAATGTGCAGTGTGTTGAATTTGAATTATTCCTCCATAAAGCTATTAAAGTTCTGTGGCAGGCTGGAGAGTAGGAGTGGTACAGGGCATTTTGTGGGCATAAAGAAAGGAGTGGGTTTGTTTTTCTGGGGAGTCAAGTTGGTAGAGGCTTTACAGGGAAGGTCGTCTTTGCTGAGCGGGGAAAGGTGAAGAAACATTTGTCAGAACTGACAGGAAGACACAACACATTCTAGGTAAGGAGGTAGTTTCAGGGAGGGCTAATAGGTGTGAAGGAACTTGGCAACAAGATTGAGGACTCATGGAGAGGTTTAGCATCCTGGCAGCCATAGAGGTAAATGAAGCTCAAGAAGTAAGTAGGTGCAAGACCATAGGAGGTCTAGCTTATAGGGACACTGAGCAGTAGCAGACCATATTCACTTTCAGGAAGATTATTTTCCTATTAGAAGGAATGCTTATATGATAATTAAGGATATGTAGGATTTTAGTCAAATAGGAGAATTTTCCATTGATAAATGTTCCATATGAACACTCCCTGTGAAAGTATTTTATTTTAAAGGGTGTGAAAGAAATTTGATCACATGGAAGATATGGTACCAGGAGCCAACTGTGCAGACACATACACATGGACATGCATTCCTGGATTCCTCTCAAGTCCTCACTCACCCCACCTGTTGACATAGAGGACACATTCCTCAATCTTGTTCCAAGGCTTTTTTGTCAAAAGGTTCCAGATCAGAAATCTTGCCTTAATCAAAATTATGAAAGTGCTTCACTGCAGCATCACATCAGAATGGATGTGAGAACCAAGCTCAGCAGCCTGGAGATTTTGAAGGCACTTCTGTGTGGTTGAGCTTCAGTGGCCAAGCACTAAAGACTAGGCCTACCTCTCCCCGGAGTGCTTTGAAACACCCCTTGTGGTGTTGGAAAGCCAGCATTGCAAGAGCAGCTGATAATTCCTCAGCTGGAATGTTACACCTTGAAAACCCTTAAGGAATGCTGGAAATATAAATTCTGGCATGAGTGGAGCATTGAAGTCCAGAGCCCTCTAATTACCAAATCTGCTTTGATTCCACTACAAACATTTCCACTTCCTGATCATCTTTGGCCACTAAACCCAGAGTATGCCAGATTTGTTTACCTGGTAGGAAAACCTTGTTTTTTTCTTCTTACTGAGAATGGACCTTTAGCCATAGGTTTTGGGAAACTAAGTCTTTAAGAGATACTTACTTCTGTGTGCATCTGGGGAAAACCTAAATATTTTGCCTCTGACTTTTAGTACTAGTGGTCTAGTAATCTTTTCATTGTTATTTTGAAAATCAGATCCAGCATTTGCATGTTTGTTGAGTACTGGGATGGTGATGCAATTAAATTTCATAGTATATTATAATTATTAGGGTATATATATATGTATATATATATATATAATTTGATTTTAATATTCATTATTTTATATGCTGGGAGGATTAATATATTCAGCAAAGAATCCTGGATTTTTAAAACTCGTAAGTAAAAAACAATGAAATGAAATGATGGTTAGAATAATTTCATTTGTTTCAAAATTTAGCTGTTGGTGACTATCTGTTGAGTTGCTAGTTACTCAACTACCTTAAAATATGGAGAGAACTGAATGTGTTTCTTATTATCATTATTATTGTTTTTACTGTGACTCCTAATTCAGAAAATAACGTCAGGCACATTCTCAGAGATCAGGGGTTTGTGTAGGTTTTAAATGAAGTCAAACCCTACTAATTGCCAGGTGAGGAGCAAGGCCAGGCCCCCGCTGGGATATAGGTGCCTCTCTCTGCTCCGTGATGCGGACGTGGCCCTTGCTGTTGTCATCGAGCCCAGCATTCCCCTGGCTCCTTTCTCCAAGGTGAGCGCCAGCCTGGGGCCCCTCTCCATTCCTGTTTAAAGACGCAAAAGCCAAGTTACGTTTATCTAAATATGACACAAATCTGTTATAAAAAAAATAAGCATTTCAAACTTTAGAAAGCCTTTCCTGTGTAGGCTTTGACTTGGTTAAAAAGCTATGGGAAGTGGGGTCTTTCTAACCCCTCCCAGGAATGACTGCAGCTGAATGTGCCCCTGCCTTGTTCTTATTAACATCAAAATATATTCACATAAATACTTTCATTTAAATGGGACTGACTCCATTTCATCTATAATAGGTCTTAATAAAATTCAGATAAAGGAGGAAGAAAATGTTCTGTGTAAGTTGATGAGAAACCATTATATAATAGCCATTATATAACCGATGATGGTGATAGGAATAGCTGATAATTACAAAGTATTTACTGTGTGCTGGGCACTTTTTAATGTGCTTCACATATTGTTACTAATTTGATGCTTAAACAATCCTATGAGGTAGATCCTATTATTTTCCATATTTTACAGAACTAGAAACTGAATCTCAGTAAAATGAAATAACTTAACTTTGTATTACATGGCTTGTAAGTGGTGGAGGAAAATTCAAACCCAGGCAGTCTTATGTTAGAGTCTGTGTTCTGAAATGATGTATGATATTGCCTCTTAATTATATAATCTTTTGAAGAAATCATCTTAAAGGCTCGATGTAAGTTATGATTTAAATGGCATTAAGAGCTAAAATAAAGCAGTAATATGGCTGCAATTTATTGAGTACTTACTATTCCAGGTACTGTGCTAAGTACTTTGCATGTACTACGTAGTGTTTTGCACATTTTATTTAATCCTTTTCATAATGTTTGAAGCAGGTATTATCATTCACATTTTGTAGATGAGAAAAATGAGGCTTAGAGAGGTTTACTGGCTTGCTCAAGGCCAGACAGTAAATTTGAGATAGGATTCAAAGCCAAGTCCTTGACTCAAATGCTTTTGTTTTTAATCCTGAGCTAAAAGGTAATGAAAAGAACCCAAATTAGACTGTTTCATGTATAAGCATCTCTATTATATAAGTCATACCATTAATTTTGAAGTTTTAGTTAAAATAAATAATTCACACATATCAGAATGGTTGCAGATTTTCAAATGATTTTATCTTCACATTTAAAAATGTTTTAAATTGTTCTGGTGCCTGAACAATGCTTTGAATTATTGGGCAGTATAGTGTCATGGGCATCTTTGATTATCTTGTAGAGTCTATTTCCTTCTTCTCGAGTAAAGTATGTGCATGCATAAAATAAAATACATAGGATGACAAGGAACCAGTTATATTGAAGGAGTTATCAAATTATTAAAACAAATTTGTTTTGTGGTAATACATGTGCTTCTTTATTAACATATGCTATTAGATCTTGCTTTGGGCATAATGGCCACTGTAATTATAAACTGGTTATGAACCTAGATGATATTTTGAAATATCAACAATTACAATGCGATATGAAAATTCCTATGATTTCTGTTGGTGACAGTTGCACAAGTGCTGCTAATGCTACCCTGATTTGTTGTCTAAATTCATAATGGAAGCAAATGCTAAATTTCAGTTAGCTATTGGTGAAAATATAGATCTAATTTTTCCCCATCTGAGTTTAAGTACCTCCGTGAATTATATCTATGGATCCCTTTGGGATCCATGAACCCAGATTAACAAACGCTAGAGCATATTGATTAATCTTATGCTCTTCAAGTCAAGTTATCCAAGTTGATGTGCTGTTTACATCTAGACCCTCAAAACTTTGTGCCTCAACATTGCCAAACGATCTGGTTCCCCTGTACGGCCACCCTGTAGAGGTTCTTCCTGAGCCTGAGGAAGACTTAGAAATGCCTGTATGTTGTTAATTGGTTATTTGCCTACTCATGAAGTATGAAGACTCAGCCCTATCTTAGATTTTACAGTTCTAAAGAGAGATGACAGTAGCAGAAATACACTTTCAAGGTTGAGGATGGGATGACACTGCCTAGGAATCTTGCCCATGAAGGGCAATAACAGTAATAAAAGCATTAAATGGGAGACTTTGATGCTGAAAGTAAATTTCTTGACTTTGCTACCATGATAGAATATATTAGACTATTACCCTTCCCCATACCTTCTTTTCATGCACAGTAATAGTACCATATCATATTGGTTCATTTTTTCATTCAGAAATATTTATTGTCTACTATGTGCCAGGCACTGAGTTACCAATTTGTCTATCAATTATAATTCCACAGTTCTTTGAAATTATATCCATTTTTTAGTCTAGGAATCTGAGATATGCAGTGGTTTTGATGTGCTTGTAAGTGGTAGAGCGAATCATTTTACTTTTTATACTGAGTGGTACCACCTACTCTTACAGCTCTCCCAGCCTTGCCAGCTGGAGGGGAGGGCTCAGTAACTGAACAATTTAGCTGCCTGATTCCCAGGAACATGTAAGACACCATGACACCGATTAACATGATATATAGGAACAGTGATTTTCAACTGAAATTTGCTGAACTTGTTAAGGGCAGACAAACTACATTTGAAGTTCAGATTGCTATTTGGAAGCAAGAAAGTGGATTTCAGGTTAATGGATTTGGAGCCAGATTACCTTGTGCTTGACTGGCTTTTGGTAAATCGGCCATATGTTCTGAGTCTGCTCATAAATTCTGTTTACTCTTCTCCTGTTTTTCTTTTGTGCTGTTTTATTTACCATTACCCATTCATTATCAACCTCACTTTTCCGTGTTTTTGCCACCTTTTCTCTTTTACCTTTTATAAATTCTCGATTACTTTTTGCCAGAACTCTGCAGATGAACAGTGAGCTTTTGTACCCTGTGAAATACCTTCTCCTGCCTTTATGTTCAGGTGGTTTTCGCACTCTTGCTGCCCATCAGCTTAGGGTGATTGGTTAATATCTGTTCAGGTTAGAGCTCAGTATGACCACCCATTTTCATTCCTTAGTTACCCTGCCTGGCTAGCCTGCCCTCCCTATCCCTAACCACCCTCTGCCCTTCAAAACTCCTCTTAGATTTTATCCCTCATTACCCTAAAATAAACTTTTAAAAAGTTTGTCCCCATATACCAGTTGTTTTTAACATTTTTAATTCAATTCTTACTCTTTAAGTTTTCCAATGACATATAATACAAAGGCATACAATATTCAAACATTTCACAAATACAATAATGTAGAAAATAAAAATATGAAATTCCATAATTTCCCCTTCATGTAGTATCTATTACTCCAAATGCTTTATTTCCTGTGTATAGACCAACATATATTAATACAGTTCTTTATTTTCATATAAATGATTATATCATGCATATATTTCTGCCACTTGCTTTAAAGAATTTTACTTTGTCATATAACATAGGTATATCTTCATGTTAACATAAATAGATATACTGGAATTTTTAAAGTGATATAAGAGGTCATTTTTTATATATGTAAGAATTTATTTAATCTGTCTCTTATAGATGGATATTTGAATTTCCCATTTTTAATCATCACAGAGCTGCAATCAATATTCATATATACTCTAATTACCTATAAAATATAGGGTATGTGTGTAAATATGTGTATCTACAATAAGATTAAAGGGAATTTTCAAAGAAAACTATGTTTGTTATTCTACTACCCACATCTAGTTGTTTGGAGTTTTCTATATTCCCTCCCACAATTCAGTCTTTTATATACATTGTTTTAACCACAGTGTATTTATCATTTTATATCTTTTATCACTAACACTAGAGACCTGGTACACGAATTTGTGCATGGGTGGGGTCCGGCTGGCCCTCCCCAATTGGGGTGGGGGGCGACCAGGGTCTGCGGGGAGGGGCAGAGGGGCCCCGCCCCCTGGTCACACTCCCTGTTGAACTCCTGGTCGAACTCCCGGTTGAGGGGGCAATTTGCATATTTGCCTTTTATTATATAGGATTATTTTACAAGCACTTTTTCCATGTTGATAAACTGTTGGTGGTTCTAATGGAAATGTCAGTTTCCATTATATTTATTTCCTGGTTGATGTTTTTTACTTCTACTCTGCTTTCTGTTACCCGTCTGGTGATACTTCACTGGTTCAGCCTTTCCATTACAGTTACCCCTCTTCTTACATATTCTCTGCTAAGCAGCTCCTTTTCCCTGTGCTCTTGTGAAACCTTCTGAATAGAGGCAGCGGCATCCTTGGCCACCTCCTCTGTGGGGCTCAAGACCCAGCACACACACTCCTAGTGCTTAATATATACTAGTACATGATCATCATTTGTGACTGCGTGGCTTTTCAGTTATCTCCCTAAGAATTTTCTCCACATTGCAGTGCCTCTATAAATACTGTCCTCTACAAAAAGGAGTATATCCTGTTGGTAATCCATGAATGCCAAGATGCATTGTAGATGTAATTTATATTCAGAGCCATTTATGCAGTGCATTATTTAGGCAGTTCAGAACCAAGGAGAGTGACTATTTGCTTTAGCTTGGGTTCAAGGTCAGTGGAGGATTTACTGTGTTTAGGCCTCTGTAGTGCCGTTGGCAAGATGTAATTTTTCCATAATAGATGAAAAGCCAGACCCTGTATAAACACACTTTAATAATGGTGAAAGCACTGGCAGCGCTGTACACTGAGGAAACATTAAAGTTCACACTCCTGTAGCTTACACTTAATTGAAGTAAATAGTCTCCATATTTACATTTGGGTTGTTTGTTTTAATATCAGTTCCTGGAGTGATGCATCACAAGTCTTTCATTCCTCTGCATATAACTACATGAAAGCTTATTCCAGGATTCCATTTGGCTTCTGTCTTGTCTCCAGGCCTGGGGACAGATTTAAATTTCCCTTTGTGTGCCTTAGAAATCCTTGACCTGGTAGTGTGGCCTCCTTTGCTCTGAATATCTCTATTGCTGGGGGGTACCGCTTTCTCATTAGCTGTTGGTTCACTGAAAAAAACCAATTACTTGAGGGGCTTATTAGGGTCTTGAGTGGAGCTTTTTTGTCTGTTTGTGTAACAGGTTCTCAGAACTAATTCAGGGGTTGCTCAGATGTGTTTTAGAGAAGCCTTGAAGCCTCATGCATTCACTGGAAAGGACCACTAACCATTCCTTATGTCCTGTGAACTCAGTAGATTTTCACGGAATTGGAAATCTTGTCTAGGATAGAAGAGAGTGGGAAGCTGCTAAGTCCAGAAGAAAAAAATCATCCTTTTTATGCAGAAAAAGACAGCTTTGAGCTTTCTGTTTCCTCCTTGTGTTGCAGTACTTAATCCTGCTACACCTGCCTCCCCGAGGCCAGGGGAGGAAGATTGAGTCCCTTCAAGAGACACTAGAGATAGTGCTTTCCTCCGTGCAGTGCTCTGATGTATTCGAGTTGTGTCTTGACCATCTTCTCAAGGGGATTTAGTAGAATTTAAAGATTTATGCCTAAGAACCCCCTGGGCTGCACCTATTAGAAAATCTACTTCTAAAGCTGCTTAAAACAGTTTCTGAGCACATAGGAAATGAGGCTCTCTTGTCTTCCAGTAAAAATGTTTTGGAGGAGTGTGTTTTGAGGGGTGCCCCAAATCTCATCTAGCCTGTGATACCGTCTCTATTGGCCTGTGGTGAGATTTGTAGTTTTCACAATTCATTACTTGGGGTGAGTCATGATGTCTCTGAGATGTACTAATGACGATCTGAACAGGTTCTCAATGCAGGGTTATCTCAGCAGCTTTCTGACTGGTCCCTCTGCTTCTGTCTTCACCCCTCTTCTGTCTGTTCTTAATACAGCAGCCAGGGTGATCATGTTGCTTTCCCCCAAACCAAAATTGCAGCCTGTCTGATTTTAAAACAAAAAAATATTGGAGTCCACTTCAAATTTTCTTTCTCTCACACCCACATCTAATCTCTAAGAAGATCCTATCAGCTCCAGAATTTGAAACATATCCCAGATCTGACTACTTCTCACCACTTCCACTGTCATTCCCTTGGTCGAGGTCACTATGATTTATCAATAGTAATCTCTTGGCTGTTCTCTCTACTTCCATCCTTGCCCATTTAGCCTATTCGCAATACAGCAGCTAGACAAATTCTGTTAAAATGTAAGTTAGTTCAACAAGGGTGCCAAGATAATTCAGTGGGGGAAAGAACAGTCCTTTAAGCAAATAGTTTAGGACAACTAGATTTCTAAATGCAAAAGAATAAAGTTAGATAGGCCCCATTTTCTCATACCATATACAAACTTTTATTCAAAACGGATTAAAGACCTAAATGTGAGAGCTAAAATCATAAAACCCTTAAAAATGAAATAGATGTAAATCTTCATGATCTTGGAGTAGGCAACAGTTTTTAAAATGTGAAACTAGAAGCACAAGTGACAAAATAAAAAATATAGATAAATTAGATTTTATCAAAATTTAAAACAACATTTTGTGTAAAGGATGCCATAAAAAAGTGAAAAGGCAACCCACAAAATGGTAGAAAATATTTGGAAATCATATATCTGATAAGGGACTTGTAGATAGAATATATAAAGCACTCCTACAGCTCAATAAAGATGTAACCTAATTAAACGTGAGCAAAGGATCTGAATAGACATTTCTCCAAAGATATATAAATGATCAATAAGCAAACAAAAGGATGCTCACTGTTATTAGCCATATGTGAAATTCAAATAGAAACCACTATGAGATGCCAATTTAGATGGCTATGTTAAAAAGACAGATAATTGCAAGTGTTGAGGGTATGGGGAGGTTGAAACACTCATACACTGCTGGTGGAATGTAAAAATGTTTGGCCACTTTGGAAAATAGTTTGACAGTTCCTCAAAGGGTTAAACATGGGGTTACCATATAACCCAGCATTTTCACCTAGATATTTACCCTAGAGAACTGAATGTATTGTCTACATAAAAACTAGTACACAAGTGTTCATAAAGCATCATTCATAATAAATAACAGGTGGAAATAACTCAAATGCTCATCAACTGATGAATGGGTAGACAAAATATGGTATGTTATTCAGCAAAAAAAGGAAAAGTAATACTGAGATATGCTGTAACAAGGATGAACCTTGAAAACATTACTCTAAGACCAAGTGAAAGAAGGCAGTCACAAAAGACCACATATTGCAGGATGCCATTTGTATGAAATGTCCAGAATAGGCCAATCTATGGAGACAGAAAGCATATGACAGGTTTGTGGCATGGGGAGTGGCTGCTGAGTGTGTGGGGTTTCTTTCTGGAGTGATGAAATATTCTGAAGTTGATCCTGTCAGCTCCAGATGAGATTTGAGTTGTGGTGATGGTTTCACAACTCTGTGACTAGACTAAAAACCACTGAATTGTACACTTTAAATGGCTTAATGAATGCTATGTCAAGTATATTTCAATACAGATGTTTTAAAAATAATAAATGATATTACTCCTTTGCTCAAAACCCTCCAATAGCTGCCCTTTCATTCAGAGTAAAAGCAAAGTCTTTACAGTGGTGCTTGGTATCTCCTTGACTTGAATACACTTTGCTTTATTTACCCCAACTCTAGACACACTGGACTCATTTCTGTTTCTCAGAAATGTTAAGATTTCTAACTCATTACTTAGGAATCTGCTGTCTCCTCTGCTTGGAATGCTTTCCCCTGTAACTATCCACATGCCTTTCTCACTTTTCTCGATCTTTATTCAGCTATCACCTTATCTAATCATCTTATTTAAAATGCAACCTCATTACAACAGCTCTTCTCTTATTTTTCTTTAGTGCTTTTAGAACCATCTAACAGAATATGTACATGCACATATGTACATGCATATATATTAATTAATTTGTTTATGTACTGTGTTAATCTCTCACGAAGGCAACAAGTTTGGTCTGGTATTTTTCACCAATACATCCCAGAAACTAGAAGAGTGCTTGCATGTAGCATATGCTCAGTGGATATTGGTTGAATGAAGGAATCAATATAAGTTTGTTAGTGAACAGTTGGTATCAATTAATGTGATTAGCTACTTGAAACCCAGGAAGCAGTAGAAATGTGAAATAGGATAGATTTTTTTTTTTTTTTTTATAATGGGTCTTTGCAGATCAGTTCAAGTTTTGGATGGTAGATTCTGCCCGTAATGGGGCAAGCCTACTAAGACCCGAATTTGGAGGGTGAGGGTCTTGGGTGCTAGTTGAGAAACAGGTTCACAGAGGAAACAGGCTGAAGGAACTAGTGAAGCAGAAGAGGGCTGCTGCTTAATAGGTAGTGCCTCTTTCTTTGCAGCTTAAACAGAGTGAGTGTTAGTGCTGGACCTTCTTAAGAATTGAGTTACTGGTTAGCAAAACTTGTATGACTAGATGAGACAGTTTCAGAATTTTTGAGGCCAAAACAAAACAAAAAAATCAATATATGCTTGTTATTGTTAGGTATCATGAAAAGGAAGTGAAGAAACATAACCCAAGAAAAATCGGTTGTCACCTTGGTATGCCTGTTAGACATTAACTCATTTTATTGTTATTTTGAACATTTCTAATGCTATGCAATGAAAGGATTATTGTTTGGACATCATATCTCTTTGGAAAGTAGTGAATGAAAACATTTCTATTTAAATGTGGGTGAGGGATGGTTTAATATTATTTTTACCAATTAATCTTTAAAATTGACAATTTAAAAACTAGTGCTATTGCAAATCCATATATGGCACTAGAGAAAGGCAGTTAATCATAAAATAGGTGTTTTTGGTGTAAGACATTTTTTTTCTTTTTTCATGTAATGTCACAGAGCTTTTCCTTAAATTACTAGATTGTTTGACTATATATTTGACTGTACAGCTGTATATCGTTATGTTAAAAATGGATTAAAGACTTACATTTAAAATACTAAGGCTTAATTTATAAAATTATTTTCCTCTTGGCTATATCACATACTGTGTGTTCTTTGAGCTTGGTGTAAAAGGGCTTTTGAAAGTATTCACACTATAAAATAAAATAAAAAATGTGGTATTCCCAATGGTTTATAATAATATTTGGAAAATGCCATCTTATTAATAACACTTTGTACACATTTTCATTTAAAATACACAAGATTTTCAAGGAAACTAGTTATGGTGATATATTTAGGTTTAAATTAAGGTAAAAAATTCTATAGAAGGAAGAGAAAAATGGTTTAAAATCATACTCCCAGTTCTATTAGAATTGGTTCAAATGAGGCAGATCCCAAGCATGGCATGTTGAGCAGAATAGGAATCAGACCGCACATTATTAGGCATGTTTGCTATGTAAGAGCCCATTGTGTGTTCAGTGTGATTGCAATTAGCTATCCATGGATTCTAAGTAGTAAAAGTCAAGGTACATTCATGATACTCACAAATTATAACTTGCTTGATAACATTTATATATGTGGATACCAGACTTTTAAGCTGGTGGTCTTTTCTAGAAGGTCAAGCCAGGTCTCTTCTTGTTGAATATATTATCCTGCTTTTTTCACTCATGGTATGCAAATATGTTCAATGTGCATTCTGGGTAATGGCTATAACTTGTGCACATGGGTGGTGTCCTTGGCCAGTGAGATCACTTCTGAGGAAGGGTTCCCACCTGCCTGAAACAGGTTAGTGAAGATCCGAGCCAAATGGGAGGAGCACCGTGCTCAGGAACAGTGGAGCTCGGAAGAGTTGAATCTGTCATACTATTCAAGCGTTTATTGCCACTGCTGAGCAATGCAGAGATTTCCCAGAGATCCAGACCAACACTTGCTTGAGGAAGTCTGTGTCCGTCACGAGCCCAATGCCCAGGCTGTCTGGTGTTTACTATAAATACCCCAAGATACGTAGCCACTCGATTAATATTCAGGACCATTCAGGCCAGAAGTAGCAGTTCTTCCCACTGTTGTCTGGGATTGGAAAACCCTGAAGGACAAGGCTCTGTAGCAATGAAATGTTTCCCAGTTTGATCCGTGTTTCTGGGGATGTCTTTCAGAGGCTAGACTAGATTTCATTACATGTATCATGGCCTCGATATTGGAAAGTGCTAGTGGTAATGGGAAATATATTTGCTGGTCAGTATTAATCTTCTATGGCAGAGTCAGAGTAGACCTGACCTGCGTTAGGTTTCTATCTCTGGTTCACTTGATTCATCCAAGTTTAAGCTGACCATTTTTTAAGGTTCCCTAAAGTGGGATTTGTGGAGAGAGTGAGGGACAAGAAAGGATAACCAGACAATGTTTCATCCTTTTCTACCTCAAATTCAGTGTCTTGGCTGCCTCCCATGTCTTCAATAAGGGCTCCGAACCACCCCTTCCACTTCTACTAAAGGCCCCAGAACCCACTTTTCATTATAGCCTTAGGGCTTGTTCTGTACAATCCCTCCTCCCCCTAGTCTCCTTAACTTCTGTTGTTAATACATTACAAAGTATCTTTGTGAGAATGAGTCTTTCTCTAGAGCTAGAGGGCCATGCTGCAGATTAGAGACAAAATATTAAGAACTACTTTAAGTGTGATAAAGTAATTCACCAGACAATATATGCCACTTCACCGTTTATCCACAACTGTTAGCACAGGTCTGAATTTTGTGTGGCAATGTTTCCAGAAAGCTTGCTTACCCAATGAGCTCTATGTAACCTGAATACGGTCACATGGAAATAGAACACATGCTTGCCACTCTCAGGGCCAAATTAAGGACATGCCAGTAATATTCCTAGAAATTAAAACATAAAACATTTTCATCCAATGAGTTGTTCAGTGTTGTATAATTCTGACGTTAGGAAAACATTCTTATTGATATCACCTCTGAAACATAGCCTGTTGACTAGCTTTTTAAAGGGAATAAGCAACTACCATGCTTGATTTGCTGAAAACTTTTGATAATTTTCTTTGGGAAAATAAAAGAAAATATTTACAGCAAAGCTCTTCCAGTTTTCTGGCCTGCATTAATAATTAAAAGATCAATAAGTGCACTGTAGCAGAAGTTTCTACACAAGTATAAATGTGTGCAATTGAATCAATAAGATACATTAAACGATGTTTTCTGCAACCAAGCTGACTGAGAGAGGGCAAAGCGGGTTTAAAAATCAATAAAAGGAGGGAAATAGAAGGAGTTATTCCTGAAAATGGGTTTTGATCATCACTCTCTGTTGCTCACTTTACCATCTTTAATGTTGCACTTTTACGGGAAGTCTGAGGAAGCAGGGATTCTTCACATCATTGCCTGTGCTGTGGTCAGTACTAAGTGGAAGGCCTGTGCTGTTTTAAGCCTTAACCTTGAATGACCTCCTGATGTGTCATCCAACTTGAGGGTTTTGAATTCTTTTTCCCCATGGTATTTTATATCTCACATTTTATTTTTCTCCAAATTTTCCCTTTTCCTTTCATACTTTCTGATTCCACAAATACTTATATTATTAAAAATGACTGGTAATAAATTTTATTGTTTGTTTCAGTTTGGTAAAAACCATAACGTGTTTTATTGATTGCATTATTCTTTTGTTAGATATAGCAGGGAGGAATTTTTGGTGTCTGTTCAGAAAAGTCAAGTTGTAATTGTGGTCTTTAAAGGCCCAGCTACTGGATTGTTCCTTTAAATGTCATGTTTTCTGATACATTTAAACATTGAGCATTTTGATTAATATTTTATAGCATAGGAATACATTCTCTATTTTCCTAAACTCATTTTCCATTTTAAAATGGTAAAAGGCCTTTAAAAAGAAATTCCGACATAAAATTGGCTTTAGCTGAGATATCTAAAAGTACATTATAAACAATACAGTCACACACTCCCACCCCCCTTCAGAGACAGAGAAGCCAATAGATAGCAGCAGTCTGGTAGGAAGCCTGCCTAAATCAAGGTTGGCAAACGTATGTTCAAGATGTATCCTGAGCATGATTTTTCTCACCTATAAGATTATGATATGAGATCTCTAAAAATGTAACTAGTCCCTAAGAGCAAGTTCTCTGATTTTGTGTCTTTAAGAGATGTCCGATAAAGCTTTGTTCCAAGCAGAGCAAACTGGAATCTCCTTTACATTGGACGTTATTATAGTCTTTCTAACAGGAATGCTCAATTTCCCCAATTGCTGGTGGTGTGTGCTGTGATTTCATTAAATGATACAGAGTTGTCATTATCTCTGTGCTCATACCTGCAGATGTTAAAACATCACGTGACTAAAGGTCTTTAGATCCGGGTGTTCTGCAAAGCAGATGACAAGGGTCAGCAGTTGATTGCTTGCACTTCTGAGTTTGCCTCGTTGCCTTCCCCAAGACAATTCCCCTAGAAAAGGAAGGCAGGGGACCCCAGCAGTTTCCAGAGGTACTTTCCGATTTGAAGGTGGTGAATTGCAGTAATGATTTTTCGTTTATCTCTTGGTTACAGATAAGAATTTCTGATTTGAGGGGATCTTACCCATTGGGATAGGTTACAGAGGAGTTCAGTGGCCTCAGTTCAGTCTGCCCATCAGGATTGATCTTCATGAAGTCCTGCTGGAAGCGGGAGTGGGAGCGACCATCCTCGTATTAGTGTCCTAGGGCTGCTGTAACCAAGTGCCCATGAACAGGTAACTTAAAGCAACAAATATTGGTTGTCTCCCAATTCTAGAGACCAGGGGTCTGAAATAAGCCGTGTTTCCTCGAACACCTGTGGGGGGAGACTCCTCCCTTTCCTCAGGCTACCTCCCGGGGGTGTTGGCCTTCCTTGGCCTGGGGCTCTACAGCACTCCATCTCTTCCCTGGTCGTCACGTGGAGTCTGCCCTCGTGTGTCCGTGTCTTTCTCTTCTTATAAAGTCACAGTGCATTGGGGCCCACCCTGATGATCTCATCTTAATTTGATCATAATTTAAAAGACCCAATTTCCAAGGAAGGTCAGGTTTCCAGCTACTGGACATAAGGGCTTCAACATAGCATTTTGGGGAACACAATTCAACACATAAAAATTCTGAAGCTTTTTCCCTTGTCTAAGCTACAGAGAGTTTCTTGGTGTGGGCTTAAAGCCGAAGGTCAGGGGTCTGAACAACTGAATTTGGAAAACAAGTCTATGGTACAAGGAAAGATGGCAAAGCTCTTTAAAGGACAATGCCTTTGGTGCACTGACAATCTGGGTCTCTGTTTCCCTTTGGAACATTCAGACAAAATCCAGGATAAATCACCACGTTGGAGGTGGCTTTCTCTAAAGCCTTTTGATGCTCCTGACATGTTTGTAAAGCCCAAGATTCGTTTGTGCATAGAGGTTATTATCTTTCAGTTCTTTGTGTGGAAAATAACTGAGCTGATGGTGTTTTTCAATAACACAGTTACCGACCTTCCGCATAGCAATTGCTGTCTGGTCTTTGCTCTTCGTTTGCTACAGAAGGTGTTTTACATACCATTTGTTGTATTTTGTTATTGTTGTTCTAGTACTCTTATGTGGATGGCATAAAACTATTTAGGGTGTATGAAATACTGATATTTTTGTTTCCCATCCCACACAATACAGATATTTGTGTGTGTGTGTAGAATGGGGTCTGGTCATCCAGGTAAGAAGGTATACTCCGGAGAGTGGTTTGCCCTTTACCCGGTCTAGAAGGAGGGTTCCATTGAGGGGTTGGTTAACTGTGACATGAATCTTGCAGCTGGCCCAGCCCATTAGGTGTGGGCTGTCTTTTACTCTGTGTGTGTGTGCTTCTGTGCAGTCAGATGCATTGTGTCAGTGATGTGAGCTGTCATTGCGTTCAGCCTGGCGACTGACTCCCACACCCAGAGCAGCCTGATGGGCAGGTGGGGAACTTGCTTTGTCTAGCTTTCCTGGGATGGAGTGTGAGGCCAGAGAGAATCCAGTGAGTGCCGCAGGCCAGTAAAACAACAACAACAAAAATATTAATAGACAATACTGCCTGAGCTTTGAATACTGCCATGCTTTACTTTTGAATTGTTTGAAAATACCAACTTAATTCTTAAGGGGATTCTCAATTATGAAAATCTTGGAGCAAGATTTAAGGTGAATATGTCTTAATATATTTTTCATGTAATAGCGCACTGTATTTTTTTTTTTTTTTTGTAAGGGTACTGTGTTTGGTATTACCTTCAGTGCTTTGCAGTTGGAAGCCAATTAACGTTTGTGTTTTTTTTGTTTTGTTTTTTTTGGTAAATGGTAGGGGGCTGATTGGGCATTCATCCTTATTTGGTACATGTGTTTTAATGACTTGGTGGAAAATGAAACTAATGTTATGAGAATGGAAGTACACTTGATCCTTGAACAATGTGAGGGTTAGGAGCACCGATCCCCTATGCAGTCAAAATCTGCATATAGGTTTTGACTCCCCCGAAACTTAACTACTTATAGCCTACTGATGACTGGAAGGAGCCTTACCAATAACACAGACAGTTGATTAACACATATTTAGTATGTCATAATATGTATTATATATTCTACTAGAGGCCTGGTGCATGAAATTTGTTCATGGGTAGGGTCCCTAGGCCTCACCGGCGATCAGGGCCAATCTGTGGCGGTCGCCTCCCTCTGTGGGGTGACTGGTGGGCCAGTCGAGGGGGCCCCTGCTGGTACTCGCCTTGGCTGGCCTGGGGCCTGCGGGCTGGGGGCAGCTCCTGCATTGAGTGTCTGCCCCCTGGTGGTCAGTGCATGTCATAGCAACCGGTTGTTCTGCCGGTTGTTCCGCTGTTCGGTCAATTTGCATATTTGGCTTTTATTATATAGGATTTTTATAAAAAGTTAGAGGAAACATTATTATGAAAATTAAGGAATAGCAAATACATTTACAGCATTGTACATATTTATTGAAAAAAAAGTCCACATATAAGTGGATCTACACCATTCAAACCCATGTTATTTAAGGGTCAACTGTGTATTCTAGAGGTTTAAATGGTCATATCAATTTCAATTGGTAATAAAGATTTGAACAAACATGGTGAGATAGAGGTTTAATGTGCATCCTGTTGTTGGATGCTTAGTCAGAAGGAGTGGGGGAAGACAAAATACTAAAAATTATTGAGTCATAAAATAGGAGTGGGTCCCTGGAGTTCATCTTTATCTGTCTTGTGTCTCCAGGCAGGTCTGCTATTGGCTGTGTGAGGCTGTACAAGATTAACACTGCCAATATGCTGTTTTAAAGGGTTAGCTATGTAGGTGCAGGAGCAAGGGGGTGGTGTTGTAAACCTTTTCAATTATATTCACATTACATATGGCTCCGATAAGGTTTGAAATGAATTCCAATGCTGTTAGTATTGATTTTAATTTTCTTTCCATTTTCTTTCTTTGCTTGGGATAAAATGTTAATTAACTCTCACCTGTGAAACTTGTGCGACTCATATTGCTTGTTTAATTTAGATTACAAGCCCATGGGCAGGCTCCTTTTCCCACCTCTGCAGTGTGAAGGACCCCAATGGCAGAAATGTTTATTATTATTATGCATTATAATAATCATGATGTTCTGCTAAAGTATTATGCTGATTGCATTTACTCTAGGTGATAGCTTTGGTCCTTTCAACTTGAAAATATTTTATTTTACTTTAAGCAGGTTAGACAGTGATTTCATAAGGAAGACTAAGCTAGGAACTAAATTGACATGTAGTTTAAATGCATTTTTTAATTATGTTCGTTATTCTGAGCCAAAAGCAGATACACCTTCAATATAAAGTACGTTTTAATCATTTTCAATCTTCTCTCACTCCAGAATGGCAAAGTAGATTTTTCCCCCCCTCCAATTATTACCAAAGAAAGAAGGAAAAATAAGACTGGGGCCAAACTTAAAAAGGTTTGGCTGAGGAAGGGAGTTATGATTGAGTGAAAACAGGTGGCTATAATATTCTGCTTAGAAATATCTTCAACAGGAACTTTTAAAAGTTGTAAACTCTGTCACTTACTGTAGAAGGCTCCATCCATAAAAAGTGACAGAGAACTGAGGCACATAATCAGAATAATTCAGTTCAGAAAACATTCCATGTGAACTATCTCAACAGAGAAAACCTCATTAATTAAATGGACTTGGAAATTTAAAATAGTGAAGTTTAAATTAATGGAATCTCTAGTGTCTGCCAAATTGATGTGATTATCCAAGGCCATTACCTAGAATTCAGCAGAGGTTCTGGGTAGTGGGGAGGGACTCAGAGAAAAGCTGGGCTAGCTTAGTGGATCTGTGCTTGTCATAACTGGTTACTTGTTGTATTCATTTGGTAGACATTTATTGGGCACCTATTGTGTAATTGGCACTGTGCTAGGATCTGGGCATTCACAGATGAGTAAAACACTGCTTTCTGCCCTCAAGGATGAGACACACCCTAAAGAAAGAGTTAGGAAGCTACATAAAAGGTCAGTGGTAGGTTACAGGTTATCACAGAAATACTGAGAATGGATAGCTAGACTAGCCCAGGAGCCAGAGAAAGCTGCCTGGAGGAGGTGATGCCTGAGCTGAATCCTGAAGAATGAAGGTGATGATGAGGGGACAGCGTGAACAAAAGCCCTGAGGTCAGGAATAGCACAGGCTTAACAGGAAGCCCCAAGCAGTTCCTGGACCACAGAGATGAGGGGCAGTGATGGTAAGGCGAGGAGTGGACAGAGGCCAGATTGGAACTTATGTTAAGGAGTTTGGGCTTTGTCCTGTAGATGATATGGTGCTGCTGAAGGTTTCAAGTAAAGATGTGATGGAGTCAGTTTTGTGTCTTACAAAGATCTCTGGGGGTTGGTTTCTTGAATAGAGGATGGATTTGAGGCTGGAACAAGTCCAGAGGCATGCAAACTAGTTAGGAGACGTTTTGAGTTTTCCAGGGAAAAAAAAAAAAAAAAAAAAAAAGGAAAACATTAGAATCTCGTTAGTAAAAACAGCAGATCTTGGAGATTAACTGGATATACCATAGATTCTGAGGGCAATGGAACAAAATAGAATGAATCTCTGATACCTTGTTTAGATATCTAATAGATTGCTGGTGTTAACTGAAATTGAGAACAAAAGTGGAGGATCAGTGTTTTGGGTGAAGGATGGGGATTTGCCTAATTTGATATGCCGTGGGATATAAACAGATCAATTGGTACAAGGCATGCCCTGGAGATAGCACCTACCACCTTCCTCTTCTTCCCTTCTTATCTTCTCTTTGTTTCACTACAGATTTATTGGAGCCAACGATAGTAATGGATTTGGGAGTCATTACATATGGGTGGAAGATAAAATTGTAAGAGTGGAAAAGATCCCCCGCAAGGGTAGAGGGGATCCCCCAAGAGCATAGAAAGGCTTTTCCAAAAATGAGGGGTGGGCTCCCAGAGCAGGAGCAGAGGGGATTCCTCCCTAAAGAGTGGGTGGTAATTCAAAAAGGGACCCCGTGCAGACAAGGTATGTTTGATTTACAAAGTTCACTTTTTTTCTGTCACTAAGACGCCAGTGCATGTCATAGTGTGGTCGTCCGGAAGATCATCTGGATGGTTGTTCTGCTGTTCGGTCATTTGGTCGATTTACATATTACACTTTTATTATTACAGATTGATTAGTGCCACTCAACCAAAGGAATTCGTGTTTAGATAAGTCCTGGAAAATACTACTTACCAAACCCCTTTCTTAGAAATTCCCAATGCATCTAACATTTTCCAGGAATTTCTCCTGCAAACAGATATATTTTTTATTCTGGCAGTTCTCAAATGAATTCCTGTTTTACTCAGAATCTGTTACCATCCCAGAGAGTCCTTGATCTTAGAAAATTTTATGGGGAACAATGATGTATTTGCCTAAGCTCTCCAGATGTTCACTGAAGGTATAGGGTGTTAAATGCCAGAGAGATGAGTGCTATGCTACTCAGATGCATATCACCACCCTGTGAATTCTTACAATCTAAAGAAGCCTGGAAAATGCATATGGAATGAAATAAAATGCTTCCCCCCCCCCCGCCCAAAGAGCTTTAAACTGACAAGTAATGCCATTTTTATTCAGACAGTCTTTAATTGCACAGTAAGCAAGGTAATTGAACTGAAACTTATGAATTTGAGGTTTTCACTTTTTCATTGTAAGGACAGTCCTAGAAACAGAATGTGCCCTGACTTGTGAAACCCCACAGGTTTGATTCTTAGGTCTCTAGCCCAATCCCTACCTCATTCTGGTCCCTTCTCCTTTCTCCAGGGAAGAAGGAAAAGAAAGATGAAAAGAAAAGAGGAAAGGAAAATAGGAAGAGGGGTGATTGTGCTTATGAAAGCTCTAGGGGTATTGCATTCTGGCAGCTGGCATCGTGGCCTTTAGTAATTAGCCTATTCTACATTTTTATAGTAGAAAATAGTATGAGGGGGTGTTTTTGTTCTAAACTTGGAATGATTTGTTGTTGTGGATTGGTGATAATAGTATTTATATGAGATGTGCTAGTGATTATTTTGGCTCTACAAAAACCTTAATATTTGATTTCTTTAAAATGAAACCATCAATAAGCAAATCCCTAAAGATAATGATAATAATTCTAGCAAAGTCTTAAAAAAACAAAACTCCTCAAAGTTGATAATATTTTTCAAATGGTTTCATACATTTCATTAATGGTGGGGGCAGTAGAGAGGGTGGTCTGGGAAAAGATTAGAGAGAGGCTGTCTATAACTGTCAGCCAATGTAAGATTTATTCAGACCACCCCTTCGCCATACCTCTGCCTGGGCTTTCCTCTCTCCCCTTTTCCTCCTCAGCAGCCATTTTTGCTGCCCTGACCTCAGGGAGCCACATGCCTAAAATAAGCTTTCTGGAACAACTTTGTAATGACAGCCTAATTACGTTGTCTGTCAGTCAAATGGAAAAGAACACAGATTGAATTCATTTTACTCGATGTCTATATTGTCTACAGAGAATGAGGGATAGCACAGTTCCCAGTATCCGTGCAAAGCAGAACTTCAACTGGGTGTGGAGGGGTGAGAAAGACCCGTTATTGTTGGGTTTACAGGAAAGTGTTGCTCTTTATTCCAACCTGGCTTAACCAGTGTGATGAGGAAATAGCCACAGAACAGCCATTAGGAAGGATGTAACTTGACCCCATGAAAATGACTTGGGCACATGGGCCTTTGCTGGGAGTGTGAGATGGGGAGAAGTGTACCAGGAAAGAGCGGGGAGGTCCGTACTGACATCTGCACAGGGGAAATCATGGAGAGGTTTAAGGTCTTCCTTAGTGCACACATGGCCTCGAGGTCCACATTCAAACACTGCTGCCTAAAAGAAACATGTTTCCTCAGTCTTTTAGGGCTGCATTCTGTCTAAAGGAGAATTTCTACTTCCACCATCAAGCCAATTCTTCTTGTCCTTAATTGTTTAAAGTACATGTAATATTGGTTGGGGGATTCAGGTGTTTCTCAAGGTTCATTTTTCAAAATCATGCAGATAATAGAATGGTCACTGAATAATTAAAATTGAAACATGAAAATTTGCTTAGCAGAAGTCAGAGTTTAAATCCTCAAGATTTTCTTTGTCCTTTGCTGTGTTGTGTGCTTTCCTATGGGCTTATGTGTTCTAAATTGCATGATCATCCTTTGTTTTGTAAATATGTGGTTTGCTTTGAGAAGTAATATTGGCATCATGTGCTCCTTGAACCGTACCTTGTTACCAAAAATGTTAGGAGCATCAAAACTATCTAAAAGTGGCTTGCAGCTGAAACAGAAAGTGTCTATAGAAATAACCACCGCAGAGATCAACAGTCACTTTTCATGCAGATATTTCTTGTGGAAGATAAATTTAACTCAGGAGACAAAAGATATGCTCTCATTTGTTAAAAGTCTGACTTCCCAATTCCTGCCCTGGCCTCAGGGAAAGGAGCATGACTCTGACTGACACTCCGTAGCTCTTTGGAGCCCTCTGTTTGGGACACCTCGAAGCAAGAGAATGACAGCATCACTACTTGGTGATTCCTGAGGCCTGCATTCTTTAGATTGCTGGTGATTACAAAGACCCAATTAGCCGTGCCCTGATTTCTTAACCTTCAATCATTTCAGGGAAGCAGGGTTCTCTACAGTCAACTGGCTCAGAGTGATTGGCTAATGGTTGCTTACTCAGTGGGAATGAAAACCATATTTGGCTTTCTCATAATTAAATAAAATGCTTCCATCACTCATTCTAAATACCAGTCAGAAAAATATTAGCTTATCCTTTCCTGCCAGGGTCAAGTGCTTTAGAATTACAACTTAATAATCAAGAAAGTTGGGACATACATCCCATGTAATACTTGAATTCTCTACACGCAAGAGAACATTAGTTTTGTCGTGTCGAACACCAGAGCATTCAGTGGTGGCAGTCCTGCTCTCCTCCCCTTCGCCCAATGGTTCTGTGTCCTCATGCTGAGAAAGCGGAGTCAGGTCATTTTTCTTTTGTAGGGATCGTGGATATGCTGCATTCATAGTCACTAAAGTAAGAGTGTATTTCTTGTATAGATTTAAATAGAAGCTCTGTGTATGTGAAACATGGTATTTGTCTTTCTCTGACTGGCTTATTTCACTTAGCATAATATTCTCCAGGTCCATTCATGCTGTTGCGAACGTTAAAATTTCCTTTTTTTGTTTGTTTGTTTGTTAATCCTCACTTGAGGATATTTTTCTACTGATTTTGGAAGAGGGAGAGGGGGACAGAGAGAAACATTGATGTGAGAGAGACACATCGCTTGGCACTTGGTTGACTCCTAAACACACCCCGACTGGGGCTGGGGCTCAAACATCCAATCCAGGTATGTGCTCTTGACCAGGAATCGAACCCACAACCCTTCAGTCTACAGGCTGACACTCTAAGCACTGAGCAACACCAGCCAGGGTTCCTCTTTTTTTTTCTTTTACACCTGAGTAGTATTCCAAGAATCTAATGAACTAAATAGAAACAGACTCATAGATACAGAGAACAGACCTGAAAAAGGTGAAGGGATTAAGCCACAAAAAACAACTCCGACACAAACAAGTAAGGTGATTGTCAGAGGGAAGGGAGGTGGGGGAGGTAGAAGAAGGTAAAGGGGGGGGGGGATAAATAATGATTGAAGAAGATTTGATTTTGGGTGGTGAACACATAATACAATATACAGATGTACACTTGAAATCTATATAATTTTATTAACCAGTGTCACCCTAATAAATTCAATAAAAGTTAAAAACAAACAAAACAAAAAAAGAAAAAGAAAGGGGGGGAGAGAAAGAGAGTCTTCCTTTGAGGAAGGAAGAATTAGATAAATACGAATTAGAAACCATGCATAATCTTTAAGTTCATTTTTTCCCAAAGTCTATTATTGGGGTTTAATACAAACGCAAACTTACTGGTTTTTGTTTAATCTTTACATATGCTTGTGGTATTTATTGAGTTCTGGTTATTGTACTGGTCAAGGGAGATACTCAAATGAATAAAATATTTCTTGTGCTCATGTACAGAAAAATAGATTATTTCATCACTGTGGTAGGATTGTGCTGCCAAGGAGAGAGGGCGGCATAGGTGCTCTGGGAGTTCTCTCTACTGTCCTTTCCATCCATGGGATAAAGAAACAGATGTCAAAAGGAGGACAGAAGGAGAAACAAGGTGTCAGACATGTAAGGGAGAGTACATAGCGGAGAGACCAGGCCAGTTTGGACCCAGCATTCAGGGTCCTGGGGAGGATAGATATGCCATTCCCATTTCTGCAGAAGCATGTGTTACCTTTCATGCGTGAGAAGTCCTTTGTATACATTTGATTTATTTAATTGAAAGGAACTGGTGAAGAGGCAAACTAGGCACTTCCATTTGGGCAATAGCAAAAGAACATGAAAAATGAATCCCTAGAATCTGTTCCTGGTGTTCACAGCATTATTTAAAAGACCTAATGTGATGTCACATATGATTTATGCTGTGTAGGTATTTTTCTACTGTGTTAGAAGCAGATAGGTATTAGAGTGTAATATATTATGTAGTTTCAAATATAAAAACTGCTTAGTGATGTGAAGAGATAAGGTGTTGTACAGCTGATTAGATAGCCCAGAATAACTGTTTTCAGTGGCAAAGCTTATATTTGAACATTTTTATCCTAATGAAATGTTCAGGAGTCTAATTTCCTATTTTTCCTACTTGTAGCTGGAGGGGTTGGTACAATTCTTTTATTTATTTATTTATTTATCTCTCTCTTTTTCTTTCTTTCTTGTCTTTTTAGTTTCCTGAGGCGTTTGTTTAGATGTGTAAAGTGCCACCACCGATTTGAAAGAGAGCAACACCAAGGCAGAAAGAGTCTTGGATCCCATTTATAGCTATGATATCAACTCACTTCTAGTTTTGAGTATCTTCAATGACTCTCATTTTGTCTTGGGCTTTCCCTTTTATAAAAGTGTGTTAAAATACATTTGTACTCACTGGGTGCTTTTTACCTAGTTGAAATGAATATAAGAAGACTGAGACTCCAATCAATAAAGGAAAAAAAAATAAAGTGCTTTTAGAAATAACAGATAGAGCCAGCTGTCTTCCGATTTTTAATTTTTAGTTGAAATTTGTGGTGATGTCATTTCAAAGCAATCCTAACAGGTAGAATATAGAACACTTCCACGGCTCCTGAGTGATTATGGAAAGTGGAAACATTTGAATGAGGATCCCAGCTTCGCTTTTATAGATACTGGTTCTGGGCTTAAATGGTAGGAGATAAGTTAGAAAAAGGAAAGAGTGTCCCGCCAAGAAGTAATTTCACACCTGCTAGACTTCCAAGTGCCAAATGTGGCTTCCCTAGAGTGATTTTCAAGATGTTGAAGTATAAAAATCTACAAAACATGTCTTAAAATGGGACAAAGCTGTGGTGTGACAGGTGCAGGCTCTCACTCCCTCTGCCAAGGTTGAGCTAAAGGCTCCATTTAGGGTCTCTGCAGAGTGATGGAGCTGCGGGACCTCGAATGTTTCTTCAAGTGGTGGGACAGTTTTGAGAAGGCTGTAAACTCAATACTTATGCTGATGTTCCTGGAAGAAAACCTCTTTTGGCTCCTTCATTGTTTAAAAGCCCTACTTTAAAATTATACTAGAGGCCCAGTGCATGGCATTCGTGCACTGGGAGCGGGGGGAGTCCCTCAGCCTGTCCTGTGCCCTCTCGCAGTTGGACATCCCCCGAGGGGTACTTAGTGCTGCCATGGAGGCGGGAGAGGCTCCTACCACCTCTGCTGTGCTAGCCAGCCATGAGCCCGGCTTCTGGCTGAGTGGCGCTCCCCCTGTGGGAGCACACTGACCACCAGGGGGCAGCTCCTGCATTGAGCATCTGCCTCCTTGTGGTCAGTGCGTCATAGCGACCGGTCATTCTGCTGTTTGGTCAATTTGCATATTAGGGTTTTATTATATAGGATAATTCTCTTTAATAGGTTTAGTGTATCTTTTAGGTTTTCTCATAGAGATTCAGATGGATAGTTTCACCTTTGTGTGAAACTGAGGGTAACATATTGAGAATATTTCACATTCAGATATGGGATTTGCAGTCATTCTTATTGCATTTAGCCTGTGGGTAAATGCTGCCCAATATTTTGGAATCTCAGGGTTTAAAGAAAATTCAGTGGAAGATGGCTGGCTTCATAATATAGTAGCTTTGTTATCCTGAATAAATTACTTAACCTTCCTTCTTTACCCTCAAAGTAAGAATAAGAGCAATTAGAGGAATATTGCCCATCTCATGGATTTGTTTTTATGATTTAATAAGATATGTGAAGTGCCTTTTCATTGTGTTCAGCATTTAGGATACACCAAGAGACAATATCTATCACTATCATTAAATTTGTATGTGGGAACACTGAAATTACACAGTTCATATGTATTCTATTCTTACCAAGACAGTGGAAACACTGCATAAAACTACCTCAGTTGTTTTTATTTCACGTCTTGACATTGCATATTCTATCCAATACTCTCTGCCTCTGGCTTACAGATAACTAAGGAAGAACTGAATGGAAAACAAACCAGGGGCTACGTTCTCTTTCCCTTTCTTCCTGTCATTTTCAGCATAAGTGGTTGGCTAACATTTAGAACACCATTAAAGGTCAACTGTATAATGTTATATGTCAATTATATCTCAGTTTTAAAAAGAGAGATATGAAAAAGATTTCTACATGAGGGGAAACTTGTGCTAAGGCATGGGGGATTAGGTTCAGAGAGCAGCTGCAGCCCAGGGTGGTCTGAGAAAAGAGAACATGATAGTTTTATAAGAACATTTACTCTCTGTTGCACAAAAAATATGGAATAAGATACTTGTTTCCTTATTCTAATTTATATTGCATAGGATCTATAAGTCTGCAAACATAGTCCTGAGAGAATCATCAGATTTATATATGAGATTCTTCAATAATAATGTAAGTAATTTATATAATCTTTAGACAATTTCCCCCCAAATGAAACACTATTAATTCTCTGGTTTACTTTTAGAATGATTACAGCTAGAGATCTAAATCTAAATATTCCTGCTTGAAGAGAGGATTAGGTGAACATGTTGTAGGTTCTTTTCTTTATATGTGAAAACTCCAGTGAATTTAAATATGTTGCCCTTATCATGTCTTAGAGATAGCGTATGATTTCTGAGACCTTCTCTAGAAGCCTGAGACAAGAGGTCAGAATTGCACAGGAGAGTTATTCATTTGGATTGGCTAAGGGTGGGGAGGTCGTATGGCCCACTAAGTCCATGGCTAAGGGTGTGGAAAACCCTTTTAGGATTCTGACTAGTCTCTAAGAGTCCTGGCTGCTCCATTTCATGTTCCCAGGCTGTCCATGTTTGGTAAGCTGCACTTGGTCCTTCCATGGTTGCAGCTTTGGATTCCTTATGTTGCGGGGAGGGCTTAAATCAGGTGTCTTTTCTATGAATGCCTTAGGACTTGGTGCATAGTTTCCTCTCCTTTATCTGTTATCTTCTTCTCCTTATCTCACAGCTTCCCAGCCACTGTATTGCGACCATCGGGTTGGGAGGATTCAAGGGGAACCTGAATGTTCATTCAGTGCATTGAACAGCTCCAGCTCTCAGGCAGAGGGGCAGGCTAGAGCAAGACAGAGTTGTAGAAACTAAAACCCACACATAACCCTGAACATGTAAGTGCTGATTCATGTATGTGCATGTGTATGTGAATGAGCGTGTGCTTCTCTGTGTACCTATGGGTAGGTCTGGAGCAGCACATCTTAGTGGAAAGTATAAGTACCCAGTTATCACTGCTGAAGAACATCTGATTTCTAACAGGCAATATAAGAGCCTTAGGAATCTTGGTGATTCTGGAAGAGTGACCAGCTGCAAACTTTCATGGAACAGTGGCCAGTATAAAGTTAAATGCTTATTGTTTTACATTGAGATTAGCTTGGAACTAGACCTTGAGCCTTCAGAGAGAGGTGGAGAAGAGTAGTGGTAGGAAAAAGAAATCAGCAACTAACAATAATTTTTTCCTATGCATGGAGTATTTCCCCATGAATTCATTATATCAATTATAGCTGGTTTTGACATAGTTTTAAAGTTCTCGCCCTAACCGGTTTGGCTCAGTGGATAGAGCATCGGCCTGCGGACTCAAGGGTCCCAGGTTCGATTCCGGTCAAGGGCATGTACCTTGGTTGCGGGCACATCCCCAGTAGGGAGTGTGCAGGAGGCAGCTGATTAATGTTTCTCTCTCATCAATGTTTCTAACTCTCTATCCTTCTCCCTTCCTCCCTGTAAAAAAGCAATAACATATATTAAAAATAAATAAATAAATAAAAATTAAATAAATAAATATGTTTGCTATACTATTAGATGTTATAAAAAAATAAAATAAAATAAAGTTCTCCATAGAGGTCTTGTATATTCTGAAATTAATTTAAAATATACTTTTGTTTTATTGTAGCTGTTATTTTATTTTGTATTTTCTCTTTGGTTATTAGAACAGTGTTGTGGATTGTATAAGCTGATCTTGAATTTAATCACCTTGCTAAAATTTCTTCTATTTTTCTGTTTTTAATCTATTTATGCTTTGATTCTATTAATTCTTATGTATTGGTTTTGTTTATTTTTATATTGATGGTCAGATTTTCTATTTATCTATTGCTTGTGTTAATTTTTCTATGTTGATAATTACACTTTCTGCTAATTGTTTTTTTCTCTCCTCCTTCAATCATTATGCCTCTGATTTATTTATTTTTGTTCATAGTGTTGGCCTGAAGGAGGAGGTAGTATTAGATGTCTACAGTTTTTCAGTTATGGTGCTTGGTGTAGATTTTGGTATATGTTTATCTTATAAAGAAGTTAGCCTCATTCTTAGTAGTTGGAAATTTTTAACTGTTACACTCTTTTAAATGTTATTTCTTCATTTATTGAGCTAATCATTTGATTTTATCATTTAATCTATTAATGTAGTGGATTACTTTAATAGATTTTCTTATGTCAAACTATGCTTGAATTACCAGGATATTTATTTTCCAGACATAGAATGTGTCTGGATACCAGGATAAATTATCTGATCATGACTTCTCCTTTTTCTCTTCTATTTCCTCCTTCTCCCCCATTACCCCATTATTATTTTAACTAGAGGCTCAGTGCATGACATTCATGCAATGGGAGGGGCCTTCAGCCTAGCCTGCACCTTCTTTCAGTCCAGGACCCCTCAGGGGATGTCGGCCTGCTGGCTTAGGCCTGCTCCTTAGTGCTGCCGCAGAGGCAGGAGAGGCTCCTGCCACCGCCACTGCGCTCGCCAGCCATGAGCCTGGTTTCTGGCTGAGTGGCTGCCTCTGTGGGAGCGCACTGACTCCTGGTGGTCAGTGCATGTCATAGCAACCAGTCATTCCACTGTTTGGTCAATTTGCATATTAGGGTTTTATTATATAGAATACCCTATTAGATTTGATTGGTTAATGTTTGCTTTAATATATCTGCATCTTGCCCTAACCGGTTTGGCTCAGTGAATAGAGCATCGGCCTGTGGACTAAAGGGTCCCAGGTTCGATTCTGGTCAAGGGCATGTACCTTGTTTGCGGGCACATCCCCAGTAGGGGGTGTGCAGAAAGCAGCTGATCAATATTTCTCTCTCATCGATGTTTCTAACTATATCCCTCTCCCTTCCTCTCTGTAAAAAATCAATAAAATATATTTTTTAAAAAAGGTGTCTACCTCTATTTTCTTGCATTATCTTTATCATGTTTTATAATTAAGATATCATTGTTCTCATTCTATATTGTAGGCAGCTTTTCTTCTTTTCCTTTTTGTGTACTTTAACAACTTATATAAGGTAGGAATTTTCTGTTTATTGAAACTAGAGGTCACTGGCAAAATGATCTGGGCCTGATCTTTTTTGTTGTGGAAGAGATTTTTTAAATTATCATTATTACAAAATTTGATTTTTTTATGCTTGTTTTTAAATTCAGGTTTTTATTTTATCTTAAATAATTTTGACATTTACTAGTAATATTTTCAAGAATGTTTGACAAACAGCTATTCTTTTCTCATTTAGATTGTTTATTTGTAGTTATTTCTGTTTTTAATCTATCTAATTGAGGTATAATTGACATATAAGATTGTATTAGTTTCAAGCATATAACATAATGATTTAATATTAAGTATTTATCAACTTTTATCAACTTTCAAATAGACAATATAGTAGTTTTAATTATGGTAACCTAGCGGTATATCTCCATAACTTATCCTATCTAATAAAGAGGGAATATGATAATTGACCATCATACCCTCACAAAGATGGCGGCACCCACAGCCAATAAGGAGGGAATATGCTAATTGACTGCCACACCCTCAAAGATGGAGGCGCCCACAGCCACAAGATGGTGGTGCCTAGTCCTCTCAGCCCCACTGGGGCGCCTGCCTCCGGAGTCCCCCAGTCCCTTCAGCCCCCCCAGCTGCCCAGGGCCGGCCTGAGGCACAGGCAAGCCTCAGATGGCAGCTGCCCAGCCACCCAGGGCTGGCCCGAGGTGCAGGCAAGCCTCGGATGGTGGCTGGCCAGCTGCCCAGGGCTGGCCCGAGGTGCAGGCAAGCCTTGGATGGCAGTTTCCCAGGTCCCCAGGGCTACCTGAGGCTCAGGTAACCATCACACCTCTGCTGCTGCCACTGCCAACAGAGGCTTGCACTGCTGGCAGTGGCAGCAGCAGAGGTGTGATGGGAGCATTGCCTTCCCCTGATCGCCGGGGCACCTCCTGCCCCTGAGGGCTCCCGGACTGTGAGAAGAGGCAGGCTGGGCTGAGGGATCCCCTCTCCAGTGCATGAATTTTCATGCACTGGGCCTCTAGTTTATTTTATAACTGGGAATTTGTACCTTTTGAACCCCTTCACCAATTTTGCCCACTCCAACCCCTTTTCTTTTTGTTGTTGATGTTACTCTGCAACTTTACAAAAAGTTATTCAGATTTGTCTGAGATATGTTTAACTTGGAGTCTTTAAAAAAAAGCCTTTGTAATCTTCTTTCTTTATTCCTCTTCCCTTTTCCTCCCTCCTCTTTCTTCATCCCTCCTTCCTCCTCCCCTTCCCTTCTCCATCCCCCTTTTATAATTTTTTTTTTACATTGTTATTTTATCCTCATCATTCTTATTTATTTCCTTTTTGTGTGCTTGGTTTTATTTCCAGATTCTTGTATTGAATGTTTAACTTGTTTGCTTTTAGTATTTCTTATTTACTTAAAAACATATTTAAAACTAGAATTCCCTTAAAATTTTCTCTTTCATGGTTGTTACATAGTTTGTTATTTTTCAGACATATATTTTTGTTTCTTTTTAGCTTTCCCTTGTTATCAGTTTGTGTTTATTACATGTTATGGTCATAGAACATTTTCTGTATGATACTGACCTTATGAAACTTATTGTTATCATTATGATTATTTTGAAAATATTTTTGATTTCAGAGAGGAAGGGAGAGGGAGAGAGAGATGGAAACATCAATGATGAGAGAGAATCATTGACTGGCTGCCTCCTGCACGCCCCATACTGGGGATCGAGCCCACAACCTGGACATGTGCCTTGACCAGAACTGAACCCAGGACTCTTTAGTCCACAGGCTGATGCTCTATCCACTGAGCCAAACCAGCTAGGCAGGACTTATTATTTCTTGTGACTTATTCAAAATCAAAATTGGAGAATGTTTTAATGCACATTTCTCTATTTTCATGTAGGGACATCTAAATCTATTAGTTTCAGTTTATTCATTGCTTTATTTTATTCTATAGTTTTGCTACCTTATTGTCTTCTTGATCCATGTGTTTCTGAAAGTGGGTGTTAATGTTACAATCATGATTTTAGATTTACTCATTCTCTTTATATTTTTCCAACTACTATTTTGTATATTCTAAGGGAATCTTGTTAGGTGCATTTATATACATGATGGACTTACATTGTCAATCTACTATTACTTTTACTAATGTGTAATTTCTTTGTGCCTTATGATTTTTTTCCTGGAATTCTATATTTTGTCAAATATTAAAATAGCTATAATAGCTTTCTTTTCATTTATTCTTGATATATATTTTTACCTTTTGTTTCTATAATTTTATATACCTTTTTTTAAATTATGATTTTTACAAACAAGATATGACTTGCTTTTTAAAGTCATATGGGGGATATTTGTGTGTTTTTTATTTGATTTTTGGTCAGGAGGGTATAATTGACATATGAATGGCAGAGATATTAAGTACCAAATATATATATTTATGTAACTCTCATACCAATCAAAGTATAGAAAGTCCTTATGAGTCCTTATGCCTTTTTCCAGTCACTTTGCACACCACTTCTCTGAAGTGCAGATGCAATCACTTTTCCAGTGTCTATCAGTGTATCTTAGTTCCACCTAGTATAAAATTTAATATAAATTAAATTATATACTCCTATGTCTGGTTTCTTTTACATAGTGTGACATTTTTTGAGATTTCTCCTAAGTTTTGTTTGTATCAGCAGTTCATTTCTTTTATTGCTTTGTAGTATTTTGTTGCATGGATATACCATACTCTATTTAAAAAAAAAAACAAAAAAAAAAACTGCGGTTTTAATTTACATTTCTTATTTCAGAGAGGAAGTGAGAGGGAGAGAGAGAGAGAAACATTAATGATGAGAGAGAATCATTGATCAACCGTCTCCTGGATGCCTCCTACTGGGGATCGAGCCTGCAACCCGGGCATGTGCCCTTGACTGGAATCAAACTTGGGACCTTTCTGTCCACAGGCCGAAGCTCTGTCCACCGAGCCAAACCAGCTAGGGCTACCATACTGTATTTATCTATCAGCCTATTGATGAGATTTTTAGTTTTGATTATCTATTATAAATACAGCTGCTACAAAAATTGTGTACAATGCCTTCTTTGGGGGAGGAAGGGAGGTGTGTGTAAATACTGGAAATGGAATTGCTGAGTCATGTATAGGTATATAAAAAATTGCCATCAGTGATGTTTTATGTTTTTGTTTTTTTAATGTTTCCATCAGTGATGTCTGAGAGTTCTAGTTGTACCACGTTCTCAGGCTTTCTTAGTTACCATTCTTCTGGTAATTAGGTCTTGCGGTTTTCATTTACATTTCTTAGTCAATTAATGATGTCTAGTTGAACATCTTTCCATGTGTTATTTGATCATTTGTATCTTCTTGTGTGAAGATTCTATTTAATTCTTTTATCTATTTTTATTGTGTTGTCTATTTCTTTTTTATTCAATTACAGAATTTTAAAGTATGTTTTAGATATAAGTCCTTTGTCAGGTATGTGTATTTTCTTTTTTTTTTAAATTTATCTTTATTGTTGAAAATATTACAGATGTCCCACTTTTTTCTCTTATTGGTCTCTTCCATCCTGTAACCACCGCCCTCTCCTCCCCACCCCCCGCCCAGGCCTTCACTGCAGTGTACCGGTATTTTCAATGTTTTGTTCCTATATGTGGCTTGTCTTTTCAGTTTTTTTAATGATGTCTTTTGAAGAGCAGAAGTTTTCATTTTGATGAGTTCCGTATATCAAATTTCCCCTTAGTGAGTTTTTGTGCAGAAAGGTCTCTGCCATCCTAGGGACATAAAGGTATTTTCTTATATTTTCACAGAGCAGCATTACAATTTTAGTTTTTATGTTTAGGACTATAAAATACCTTGGATTACTTTTTCTATATATTTTGAGGCTCATTAATTTTTACAGATTTATAGTTTCTACTTTGTTGAATTATTTTTGTAACTTCATTGGCTATTAATTGGTCATATGTGTCCACACATATTTCTCAATTCTTTATTCCATTTCACTGATTTATTAATCCTTATATCAGCACCTCATATTCATCACTGTAGCATTTTTGTAGTTTTTAAAGTCAGGTTTGATAAATCCTTCAACTTTGTTCTTCTTTTCAAAGATAATTTTGATGACTACAAGTCCATTATATTTCTGTATAAGTTTTAGAATCAGCTCTCAAATGCCACAAAAATCCTGCTGTGATTTTCATTTGGGTGCATTGAATCTATAGATGAATTCAGGGACAGATGACAGTGTAATGTTATTGGAACTTCCAGTTTTATGAACATGAAATATATCTCTTTATTTATGTGGTCTTTATTTTATTCTCTAATATTTTGTTGGCCTTGCATATCTTTTATTACATTTGTTCCTGAGGCCTTGCATATCTTTCATTACATTTGTTCCTGAGTATTTAATATTTTGTGATGCTATTACAAATGGCATTTCAAATTTCTTTTCTAGTTTTTCATTGTTGGTATATAGAAATAGAGTTGATTTTTATCTAGTGACTTTCTATCATCTTGCCTTACTAAATGGATTTTTGAGATCCAATCGTGTGTGTGTGTGTGTGTGTGTGTGTGTGTGTGTGTGTGAAGTAAACTGTTTCTATTTTCCAGACTACATGGCTACTTACAGAGGAGATCCCAAGACAAAGTGTACAAGGGATCTCTTTTCTCCATATATTTGCCAGCATTTGTAATATTTTTTCCTTCTTGATAATAGCCTTAGTGTGGAGGTGATAGCTTACTGTGGTTTTGATTTGTATTTTCCTGTGATGTTGAATGAATACCTTTTCATGTATCATTCACATTTTAGCTTTTTTAAAAATTTATTCTGTGAAAAATGCCATTGGAATTTTGATAGGGATTACAATGAACCCGTCGAATGCTTTGAGTAGTATAGACATTTTAACAATATTAATTCTTCCAATCCATGAGCAAAGAATATCTTTCTATTTATTTGTGTTATCTTCAATTTCTTTGTGTTATCTTCAATTTCTTTCATCAATGTTTTACAATTTTCAGTGTATAGATCTTTCATCTTCTTGATTAAATTTATTCCTAAGTATTTTTTTAATTTTGATACCATTGTAAATAGGATTTTTCCTTAATTTCTTTCTGATAGTTTGTTGTTGGTGTATAGAAATGCATCTGAGTTTTGTATATTGATTTTGTATCCTACAACTTAACTGAATTCATTTATTAGTTCTATCAGATTTTTGGTGGGGTCTTTAGGATTTTCTATGTGTAATATATTATCTACTGTATAAATAAAGACTATTTTACTTCTGTCTTTCTAGGGATTAGGGTGCCTTTTATTTCTTTCTCTTGTCTAATTGCTTGGGTTGGGACTTCCATTACTATGTTGAATAGAAGTGGCCAGAGTAAGCATCCTGTCTTGTTTCTGATCTTAAAGGAAAAGCTTTCAGCTTTTAACCATTGAGTATAATGCTATTGTGGGCTCATCATATATGGACTTTATTATGTTGAGATATCTTCCCTCTATACCCAGTTTGTTGAGAGTTTTTATCATGAAGGGATATTAAATTTTGTCAAATGCTTTTTTGCAAGTATTGAGATGATTATGTTTTTTATTCTTAATTTTGTTAATGTAGTGAATCACATTGATTGTTTTGAGGATATTGAATCATCCTTGCATCCCTGGAAAAAATATAACTTGACCATGGTATGTAATCATTTAAATGTACTGTTAATTTTGGCTTGCTAATATTTTTTGAGGATTTTTGCATCTATGTTCATTAGGGATATTGCCCTGTCTTTTCTCTTCTTATAGTTTCCTTGTCTAGCTTTAGTATGAGGATAGTGCTGGCCTCATTAAATGAGTTGGAAGTGTTCCCTTCTAAGGGTTTGAGAAAGATTGGTATTAATTCTTTAAATTTTTGGTAGAATTCACCAGTGAAGCCATTCAGTCCTGGACTTCTGTTTGTTGGTAGATTTTTTATTACTTGATTCAGTCCCTTAATAGTAATTGTTCTAGTTAGATTTTCTGTTTCTTCATGAGTCAGTCTTATTAGATTGTATGTTTCTAGGAATTTATCCATTTCTTCTAGGTTGTACAATTTGTTGCCATATAATTGTACATAGCAGTCTCTTATTTCTTTTATTTGTGTGGTATCAGTTGTAATGTCTCCTCTTTCATTTTTTATTTCATTTCTTTTAGTCCTTTCTCTTTTTTCTTGGAGAGTCTAGCTAAAGTTTTGTCTATTTGTTAACTTTGGAAAAAACACACAAAACAGCTCTTAGTTTCAATGACCTTTGGTCTTTGTTTAATTTATTTCTGCTCTGTTCTTTGTTATACCTTTTCCTTTAGTAACTTCAGGCTTAGTTTGTTCTATTATTATTATTATTATTATTATTATTATTATTATTTGTATCTACTGTAAGCTTTTGTTTTGTGGTTACCATGAGGCTTCCAAAAAAATCTTTTATTTATTCTATGTTAAGCTGATAAGAACTTAACTTCAAATTCATATAAATACTCTACATTTTTTCACCCTTCTCATATTTTGTTTTTTATATTATAATTTATATCTTTTTACCTTGTGCATCCATGAACAAATTATTATAGTTATTTTCAATATATATGTGCTTTAATATTTATGCAAAAGTTATACATGATTTATCTGCTACCATTACAGCATTAGGGTATTCTGAATTGAACTATATATTTACTTTTACCAGTGAGTTTTATATTTTCATATGTTTTACTAACTAGCATTTTTTCATTTCAGCTTCGAGAACTCTATTTAACATTTCTTATAAAGCTTGTCTGGTGGTGCTGAATTCCTTCAGCTTTTGTTTGTATGGAAAACTCTTTATCTCTCCTTCAATTCTAAAAGATGATTTTGCCAGGTAGAGTGGTCTTGGTTGGTGTATATTGATCTGTATGATGGTATCCAATAAGACCCTTAAACTATCTTCAGTTATTTTCTTTTTTTGTTTTTGTTTCTCTTTTTGGATGATTTTACTGCCCTGTCTTTGAGTTCATAGATTCTTTCTTTCACCTGATATAGTCTGGTGATAGAGTGGTCTCATGTGGGAGGTGAACCCAGTCAATCAGCCTGGGCTGAGCTCCTGGCTGTCTCTTAAACCTTTGTGGTTGTACCAGCTGCCTTCTTTGATCTCAGTTGCTCTCAGCAGTTGAGGTGTCCAGACCTGTCAGTTTCCCAAGGGGAGGATCATACTTAGTACCTAGATGCAGGCTAATGGAAACTGGGTCCTCTGTCAGCAGCTGGGAAAGTATGCAGTTAAGCTCCTTCCAGGGACAAACTAGGAAACTGGTGTTTTTGCCTGCTGTCTCTGCATTGCACCCTAATATATAGCACTGGAAGCTGGGGTGCTCCTGTGCTGTTACAAACTATAGAACAGTCCTGTGGGACTTATGAATGCCAGTTCCACCATCAGAGCCAGGTGATTTGGATTTTTCCCTAGGGAAGCATCTGCAAAAGTTGAGGTACCACACTTGTGTACAGGCTCCTTCTAGGGAGATAGAAGCAACTGGGAGCTGGCTAGAGGGAGAAGATAAGGAATGTGTCTGCCAGCTTTTCTAGTTTCCAGGGAGGGTTGCCAGTCTGTTAGTTACTTTTAAAATTGCATTCTCCTTCTAGCTTTATAAGTTGGCAGCATAGGTTTTTGGTTTTAAACAATTCTTATTTTTTTAACTAGAGGCCCGGTGCACGAATTCATGCATGGGTGGGGTCCAGCCAGCCTGCCCCATCGGGGTGGGGGGGAGGCAGTTAGGGTGGGGGGAGCGATCAGGGGGAGGAGCCATGGGCAGTTGGCCAGCTGGCCCTGCCCCCCGGTCTAACTCCCAGTCGAATTCCAGGTCAGACTCCTGGTCAAGAGGACAATTTGCATATTAGGCTTTTATTTTACAGGATATAAGCTTCATTTAAAACTGTAAATTTTCTGCTAAGCACTCTTTGGTTAATTTCACAAAATTTTTATATTTATGTGTTCTAAACATTTTATAATTTTTCTTACGATTTCTTCCTTGGATTCATGGATATTTAGAAGTGAGTAGCTGAATTTCCAAATAATTGGGTTGGAACTTCTGGACCTTTTATTATTGATTTCTTTTTAAAAAATATGTTTTTATTGTTTATTAGGGGGAGAGGAAGGGAGAGGGATAAAGAGGTGGAAACATCAATGAGAGAGAAACATTGATCGGCTGCCTTCTGCATGCCCCCTACTGGTGATGAAGCCTGAAACCCGGACATGTGCCCTGACTGGTAATCAAACTAGGGACCTCTTGGTTCCTGGGTGGACACTCAACCATTGAGCAACACTGGCCAGGCTTATTATTGACTTCTAATGTAAATTCTTTGTGGACATATGCCATAGAGATAACATATTCTACATGATATTTTAAAATTTATTGAGAATGATTTTATCTTCCAATATGTGGTCTGTCCTATTGAATATTCTTCAAAGGACTTGCAAGAATGTATATTATGTGCATTCTGCATTGTTGAGTTTAGTATTCTACATATATTTTAAGTTAAATTTGGTTAATATTATTGTTCATATCTTATTTATCTGTCTTTTTTATTTTCTTTATCACATTTTGAGAGAGAGACATGTTAATAATTTCTAACTACATGTGTGAATATTTTAATTTTTCTCCTAATTTCTGTCAATTTTTTGCTTCATGTATATTAAAATTCTTAGGTGCTTACATATTTGGATTATTATTCTTTATTAATAAAATAGCCTTCTAAATAATACCCATTTATTATTGGGAAATAACTCAGTTTTTCTGATTATATCCAGTGGTTTGAATTATACTTTGCTTGATATTTATATAGCCAACTAACTTTCTTATGTATCATATTACATAATATATTTTTCTTTTTTTTAACCTGTGTCTTTATATCTAAAGTGCATTTTTATAGAGTGTGTAATTGTTTGCTTTCTTATCTAGTTTAACAATCTATGCCTTGTAATTTGTTGATTTATTCTATGTATATTAATGTAACTATTGATATTTGTATTTAATTATTCAATCTTGATATTTGGTTCCTATTTGTCACCTCTATTTTTGTTTTGTTGTTTCTCCTTTCTTGTCCTTTTTAAGTTAATTGAATATTTTATTTTTTTAAATTGAATATATTTTTTAAATATATTTTTTATTGATTTTTTTACAGAGAGGAAGAGAGAGGGATAGAGAGAATCATCCATGAGAGAGAAACACCTATCAGCTGCCTCCTGCACGCCCCCTACTGGGGATGTGCCCACAACCAAGGTACATGCTCTTGACTGGAATCAAACCTGGGACCCTTCAGTCCGCAGGCCCATGCTCCATCCACTGAGCCAAACCGGTTAGGGCTTAAATTGAATATTTTAATATCAATTTTATATAACTATTTTTAAATTTAAATTTTGTATTATTTTTAATAGTTGCTCTAGAGATCACAATAGTCAATTTTATCTCATTGCAAACTACCTTCAATTAATGTTATGAAACTGAATATGAAATGGAGGAACCTTACAAGAATATATGTCTGTTTTTATTTCTCTTTGCCATGGTGCTATTGATGTATCATATTTTTCTTTTTTATATGTTATCAAACTCAGAATAAATTATTGCTGCTTTTGTATTAGTGAGCTGACTTAAAATTGAAATAAAGAAGTAGTATTTTATATTTATCCATATGTTAATTATTTCAATCTTTCATTTTTCCCTGTACATCTCAATGTCCAATATCCAACATTTGAAATGATCTCAGTACCATTTCACTTCAGCTAAAATACTTTCCTTAATCTTTCTTTGTTGTGCAGACCTGCAGTAAATGGCTTTTGCTTCTCTGAAAACCTTTATTTTATCTTTGCATTTGAAATGAAAGATATTGAATACTATTTTGCCAAATATAGAATTTTAGTTATGCTTTTCTTTCAGCTATCTAACTATGTCATATCATTATCTCTGGCCTTCATTATTTCTAATAGTAGATCTGTTATCATTCTTATTTTCTCCCCTGCCACCCCCACCTCCCAGGATGTGTGCGTGTGTGTGTATAGACTGCTTTTTATTTCTTTATATTTGCTTTTGGACTTTGACTGATTTTCTAAGCTGTGGTTTACTTTTTATTTATACTGGATTTGTCATTGTTGTTTTTTATTTGTAAAATTTTCAGACAGTATGTTTTCTGAAAACAGTTTTCTTTTCCAATTTGTCTCTTCTCTCCTCTGAGGTTTCCAATCACAAGTATGTCAGACTACGTTTTAATATCCCTCAGTTTATTGAGCCTCTGTTATAATATACTTATTTGTATATTTATTTCTGATTTCTATGCTTCAGTTTGGATTATTTTTCTTGGCCTCACTTCAAGCTTATTGATTCTTTCTTGTGGCCAATCTGCTGTTAATCCCATCCATTAATTTTTTAAAAATATACTTTTATTGATTTCAGAGTAGAAGGGAGAGGAAAGATAGAAACATCAATGCTGAGAGAGAATCATCGATTGTCTGCCTTCTGCATGCCCCCTACTAGGGGTCGAGCCCAAACCTGGGCATGTGCCCTGACCGGGAATCGAACTGTGGCCTCCTGGTTCATGTGTTGACACTGAACCACTGAGCCACACCCAGACTCATCCAGTAAACATTTCAATTCAGATACTGTGTTTTTTATTTTAGGATTTCCATGTGTCCTGTTTTTACTGTTTCTATCTTTCCTAAAGTTCCCCTATAGTCATCCTTTAGACCAGCGAGTTTCAAACCATCTGCTGTAGCACACTGGTGTGCCACAGGAATTTTTTAAAACATGCAATACCTGACAGGGCACTGACCTCTTTTCCCCTTAGATTGTCAAATAAAAAAATGACAACAGCCAGTACAGTAGCTGTCTAGTGTGAATGAATCAAAATTTTATCTATTTTTTATCAGATCGGCAAAAATACATAGTTTTTGGTCTGCTGTAGAATTTTAGTAATTATTTTATATGTGCCTTGAGATGAAAAAGGTTGAAAATTGATGCGTTAGACCCAAATACCATGTTCATTATGGTATTCTAAAGTTTTTGTTTGCTAATTCCAACATTAAAAGTTGTTTCTATTGATTGAATTTTCTTGACTGTGTATCACATTTTTAAATTTATTTTTCTATCTAGTGAATTTTTATTGCATGCTATTATCGGGGATGATGTGTGGTAGATATTCTGGATGGTTAATTTCCTTTGACTACTTCTGTGTTGTGTTGTAGCAGCCAGATGTGTTATGTAATGATCACATTAAACTTATAGAGGCTTGGTAATAGGCTTTGTTAGGTTAAGTCTACTTTAGTTTTGCCTTTAGTCCTGTGAGAAATAGTCATTCAACATGGTTTTTTCTTCTAAGTTTTGGGTCTTCATTGGTGTCACTAGAAAGCTCAAATTGTTTTCCAAGCTCCACCTAAGTAGGTAGGACTTGAATTGCAAATTTTGTTTCCTCTGAGATAAGCAGCTGCTGAAATCCACATTTGGTTCATTCAGGCTTCCACTGGTTAGTTGTGGCCTGTGCTCTTTGGAGTCTTGCCCCATGCATGCATGCATGCACAATTTAAGTAATCAGCCAAGGATTTATTTGCAGGTTGTAGGTTTTGTGTTTCTATTCTATGGATTTATTCTTTCTTGGACCCTCAACCGGGCCACTTTTCACAGTGCTCTGGCAGCCCCAGACTGTCCAGTGACTCCTCAGACCAATAAGACTATGGATTTCTGCTTGAATTCCATCTCTACTGCCCCAGGGGAGATGTATCACACTAGATCTTATCCAGTGTGGTTTCTTTCTTTCAAAGGTCAGTTCTCCTTTGTTTGCTTTCTCTTCAATGACTTCAAATAGCTGTTTGTATATTTTGTGTTGAGTTTGTACTTATTTTCAGCAGGAGGGTTAATCTGATAAAAGCTTCCCTAGCATTATTAGAAGTCAGAACCCCTGTGAAGGTCTTGATCGGTGAGTTTAAACTATTTATAATGATGTTAAGTACTGTTATATCAGGACTTGTTTCTACTGCCTTATATTTTATATTTACTGGGTATTTTTTGTTTGTTCTTTTTTCTTTTAAAATTTCCTTTTATATATAATTAAAA
Source organism: Eptesicus fuscus (assembly GCF_027574615.1). Taxonomy (NCBI): domain Eukaryota; kingdom Metazoa; phylum Chordata; class Mammalia; order Chiroptera; family Vespertilionidae; genus Eptesicus; species Eptesicus fuscus. The sequence goes on from NC_072480.1 coordinate 19,442,818, forward strand.
AAAACATATTTATTCTATTTATAGTCTTTGGGTGATTCTCCCTAACTTATTAAAATATACTCTTCTTTCTAATCTTTCTTTATGAATATCTCAACTTGTTATTCATAATCCTCCCTTTCAAGAAAAGTACAATAGTATACCTGTCTTTGGTGTCTTTGCCACACCTGTCATTGTGGTATTTTAGCATTTCAGTTCTTTGTCATCAAAGCTATTGTCTTCAGGTTTGAGACTATGGAGTAGATACAACATCCAGTGTCTAGTTTCCAATTTACATCAATTGAATATAGTTATTTTAAAATAAAATGTAATTCCATTAGATACAGGGTTATTTTTTAAAATGTAAAACAGAGAGGTTAATAAACAGTTTCTGAAGGAATTAGTAAACATGTTTTATTTGTTATAGTTAGTGCTTTCTTTGTGAACACATATTATGAGGAAACAATACAAGTCTTTATTAGGAATTTAAGGTAAGCTTTCTTAACTCCTAACATATCACCCACTTATTATATATTTTGCTTTGAATGCCTCAACTCCTGAGCAACAATCCACTATCAAAAAATAATGTTGGGTATTCTGTAGAACTCAGTTTAGAATAGGCTCATCACTGGGCCTTTAGACAAAGGGAGGAGATAGATGTGTAACATTCCCAGAGAAGCCTTACATAGGTAGCTGAGAAGACCATTTGTAGCTGCCTGGATTTATGGCCCTGATAAGTTCCTTTACTCAGGGGGGACACACACATTTCTGGGTACCCATAAATGAAGGAGATAAGCATAAAGAAACTGAACGGGACAAGAGATAAAAGCTAAGTTGTTGGGTGGAACAATTATTACGTAGCGGAGAGGAAATTTATACATTTGAGGAAGGAAGATATGGACAGAACAGTACCCATTTCAATGTGTCTCCTCACTCATTCCTCTGCTGGGTTTGAAGTTCCCCGAGGGATAAGTTAGGGAATAGAAACTTGGCATGCCCTGGACTTTGAGATCTGCCCATCAGTAGTTTTTTTTTTTTTTTTTTTTTTTTTTAAGCTATGTCAGGGGATAGGTTTAATCCTTCAGGAAAATGTTAGCCAACATTTTGGCAGCAGATATAAAGCCATGTTCTCCAATTGGATTGAACAGTAAAGCACTGATATGTCTTTATCCCTATCTGCCTGCTTCATTAGCCTTTTGATTTTTCTTGGAACTTGAGAAGAGTCTTGTCAATCCTTTAAAATCCAACATTATGTTTTTGTACCCCAAATCAGTTTGTACAATAATGAAAATAATAGCAATATTTTAGAGCAATAAAAATGATTCAAACAAATTATGAATACTTATAACGTTTTGGATGTACCTAAAGGGCATTATGCTGAGTTGGGGGGGGAAAGCCAATCTCAAGAGGTTACATGGTGTATGAACCTAGTTATATAACATTCTTAAATGACAGAATTAGAGATGGAGAACACATTAGTGGTGGCCAGGGGACAGAGATGGGATGAGGGGAGTAGCATAAGAGAGTTCCTTGGTGGGAATAGAATTCTGTATCTTGAATGTAATGGTGGTGACATGAATCTACACAGGGGAGAAAATTGCATGGAACTACACACACACACACACACACACACACACACACACACGAGTTCATGTTAAAGTTGGTAAAATCTGAATAAGGCCTGTAATCTGTAGGAGTATTGTACCAATGTAATTTTCTGGATTTGATGCTGTACCGTAGATATGTAAGATGTTACCATTTGCAGGAAGCTAGGCTAATAGTATACAGAACTCTCAGTAGCATTTTTGTAATTTTCTGTGAGTTGATAATTATTTCAAAATAAAAAGTTTAGAAAAGTGTGCCAACATTGCCACTTAATCTAAGTTCCTCATCTAAAAAGCAAGGGGAGGGGGAAGGATGAGCTAGAACTTAAAAGCCATGCATGCTATGAGAGTCTTTGCAGTAATGTATTTTGTTCCAGTTAAAGTCATCACACACATAATCTTGAAAACTAAGAAAATATTCAGTAATATTTTAAAGTGCATTTATCTCTTTCTGAAGATTTTTTAAAACTCAAAAGGAGGTTTAGTTTCTGCCCTTAATGTCTGAGATGTTGGCTGCTTTGCTTCCTTGTTTAAAATCCAAGACTTATGAAACTCAAACTCATTTGTGATTATAAAAATACTAGAGGCCCAGTGCATGAAAATTTGTGCACTGGAGGGGTCCCTCAGCCTGGCCTGCCCCCTCTCACAGACTGGGAGCCCTCAGGGGATATCCTACTGACAGGGGATATCCCAGGGGGAGCGGGCCTACGCCGCAGTCTGGCCTCCCTCTGCGGGAGGCGACCGGGCTGATCAGGGGAAGGTGCCGACCCCATCACCCCGCTGCTGCTGCCACTGCTGGCCGTCGTGGCTGCCAGCCCTCAGTCTTCGCTTCTTAGTGCTGGGGCCAGGCCGCCTGGGGGAGGGGCTGTGGGAGGTTGAGGCACAGCAGGTCACACTCTGACCAGCCTCTGTGGAGGCATAGCGCCAGGACTGGGCCAGTGCTGCTGCCTCTGTGGCTGCCTCTGCGGATGGGGCAGCACTGGGACCGGGACCGCGCAGCCCCCCTCTCCTGCTGCCTCTGCGGAAGGGGCTGCGGCGCTGGACCGGCCCACGCCGCCGCCTTTCCCACGCTGCTGGCCCTCGGCCCTCGCAGCTGCTGTGGCTTTGTCCAGAAGGATGTCCGGAAGGATGTCCAAAGGACGTCTGGTCTATCTGGTCTAATTAGCATATTACCCTTTTATTAGTATAGATATTATCATTTACTATTGGCTCTAATAATATTTAAGATTTTTAAAAACAAATTATTGTTTTTAAAAACCAATTATTGTTTTGGGGGAAGAAGTACAGACTTAGGAACAGTTAATGGTTTTGGTAATTATTATTTACTGCACAGACATTAACCAGTGTTCACTCTTTAGCAGAAATATATAGTACAAACCCCTAAATATTCAAAAGATGAACTAATTTTTCTTTATTATTGAAAACTCTGTATGCAAAATGAGTAGCATTTGAAAGCCAATCTTTCTATGTGCCAAAGTAATTCTAGAAAAGTAAATAATCTCTAATATTCTTTTTACCTATAGAAATGGCTTTATTATCTTATCTTGCAAACCTGATTTCAGCTTATTCAAAAAGCCAAAAAATTCCTTAGTATTCGGGAAAGGAGTAACTCTAAGAATGCTCTGGAGCATGAGATCCCTCTAGCAGTTGCTATTGTTCTGGGGCACTTTCTTCATCTGAGACGGAGAACAAATCTCTTTGCTGCTCTTCCCTAGCACGGGAGTGTGTGTTTCTTTGCAGAGTCCCCAATCATAACTGTGAACCAGAAGCCACTGTGTAAACATGAAGTGATTTGTTTGGCTTGTTGATCATGCCATTGTAGGCATTCTCTCATCAGTTCATTTCTAAGCTGATGCCGCAGTGATATTAGAGGCCACCAAACTTTTCCATGAGATATTACATAGAGGGCCTGAGCCACCATGCTGATTTATTATCCCCTTTTTGTTGTTGTTGTTGTTGATTTGTTTATTTTAAATATATTTTATTGATTTTTTACAGAGAGGAAGGGAGAGGGATAGAGAGTTAGAAACATCAATGATAGAGAAACACTGATCAGCTGCCTTCTGCACACTCCCTACTGGGAATGTGCCCGCAACCAAGGTACATACCCTTGACTGGAAGCGAACCTGGAACCCTTCAGTCCGCAGGCTGACGCTCTATCCACTGAGCCAAACCGGTTAGGGCTGTTTGTTTGTTTTTTGTTTTTTCCTTTACAAGGTTTGTAGAATTTGTCCCAGTCTCTGTACTGGTTCTAGATTGGGTCATGCAATTGCTTCACACGTTATAAGGCAATAATGAACTGGGCTGAGTTCTTTGCTTCTATATCTAAAATGTTGGGTATCAGGCATCAAAGTGCCAAAGCAATTCTTGGCTTTTTAAAACTGTGAAGTTGTTTTTTTACAGGCTCCTTTACTAGTGTATGGGCTGGAAGCTATGAATTTTACCTAAAAGGTTAAAACTGCGAGGAGAGTGTCTTGGCATATATGACTCATGTTCCTTCTAGAGCAGGATCACTGGGAGGCATTTTGTTTTGAATAAATATATCTTTAGTGAAGTGTGCAGAAGACTTGACATGTGCTACTTGCCATTTTCAGCCTGTTATAATTTTGTGAAAAGTGCAGTGTTGATTGAAATTTTCTATTTTTGATCTTGGTGTTAAGATGATTTCTATTTTATTTTTAGCCTCAATAAAATGTAAGGGGGGAAAACAGCTATTCATTTTTGTGAGTTTTTTATTTGTATTAAAATTGTAACAATTTAAATTTTCAAAAGATGCCTTTTTATAGTATAGTTTAATTGTTTAAATTTTATGTAATACTCTGTCTATTTTCTAACTGCTGAGTTTTACATATTGTTATTTATGCTGTGACTTGACATGCTGCAGAATTTCTGATATTTTGCTGGCTACTCTAGGCGGGCTGTTGGAGGCCTGCATTTCCAATTTTATATTGTTGATCTTTCCTTGCTTTGAAGATAGCTTCTAGGTCAAGATTGAACATGTTTACCAAAGTTACCACATGGTATTTCTGTAGGTGTTGCCACTCTTACATATTGGTTGGCACAAACAAAGAAGGGAGCTTTGTAAAATGGGCTAAGGAAGCATTGTTTGTGAGAGAGAAAACCAGTGAGATCAAAAGGTTCCCCGGTGATGCCTCCATTTCTTCTGGGTCCTCCTCTAATTTCCCTGGTCTGCTTCATCCTCATTCTCTGCTGATGCACAGAGAATTGTTTGACTGTTTATCCGATGTATCCTTTTTCCCCTCTTCCTTCTTCGCCCTGCCAGATGTGGGTGTTCCTTATGGCTCTATCCTTTCCTCCTCAGCCCTGGTTGTGGTGTGGCCAAGCACCTGCAGGCTCATTGCATTTGGTTTCTGAGCCTCTCCTGAGCAGCGCAGAGAGTGAGAGGACACGCTTCTGAGTGCTATGGAGCACCACGTTCTGTGGCCCCCAAATCACCTCAACTACCTTGTGTTTGTATCCACACAATGGATAAAAATTTCCATTCTGCAGAAAGTGTCTTTATAGTCACCCCAGTTATTTTCCCAGCTAAGCCCACACAACCAAAAAAAGCAAAAAAGCAAAGACATGGTGCAACCAATTTGAAAAACAGTTTGGGAGCTTCTCAATAGTTTAAATATAGAGCTACCATATGAACTAATAATTCTCATAAGTATATAACCAGGAGACTGAAAATACATGTTCACAGAAATACTTGTACACAAATGTTCTTAACAGCATTAGTCTATATTATGCTAAAATATGGAAACAGCCAAATGACTACCAACGTATGAGTGAATAAACAAAAAGTGGTATATTCATGCAATACAATTTTATTTGGCTCTAAAAAGGAATGGAGTTCTGATACAAGCTACAAGGCTGAACGTTGACGACCTTACGCTAAGTGAAAGAAGCCAGCCACAAAATCCACTTACTGATTCACTTTATCTGAAATGTCTACAGTAGGCCAGTGCGTAGGAACAGAAAGTAAAAATCAGTGGCTGCCATGCATTGTGATGGCAGGGGTGGAGAGTGACTTCTAATGGGTATGGGTTTCTTTTGGGGATGATGAAAATTTCTGGAATTAGATAGTTTGGTTGTGTGGGCTTAGCTGGGAAAATAACTGGGGTGACTATAGTTGTACAACTCTGTTAATACTAGTATATAAAATTTGCCGAAACCGGTTTGGCTCAGTGGATAGAGCGTCGGCCTGCGGACTCAAGGGTCCCAGGTTCGATTCCGGTCAAGGGCATGTACCTTGGTTGCGGGCACGTTCCCAGTGGGGGGTGTGCAAGAGGCAGCTGATGGATGTTTCTCTCTCATCGATGTTTCTGACTCTCTATCCCTCTCTCTTCCTCTCTGTGGAAAATCAATAAAATATATTTAAAAAAAATTTAAAAAAATTAAAATTCACTGAATTGTGCACTCTAAAAGGTAAAAGTTTTATGATATGTGACTTAAATGTCAATAAAGTTGTTACTAAAAATAAAAACAATTCTACCCCCCTCCAACCCCCCTCCCCCTGCCCCCAGGCATATAACCATTAGCTTCCTCACTCCCAGACTCCAAGGGCCTTACCCTAGAACTTATTTCCCAAGCCCATTTCTTCTAGGAATTACTTTTTCTACTTCTATAATTTACCCAATAAATTTTCTCTTACAAAAAAAAAACACAAAAATATAAAAAATAATAAAAACAAAAGATTAAAGAATTTAAAGGTAAAAGGAGAAAGGGTTTGAATGTTTTGTTGAACCAAGGTGGGCTCTTTGATGTTAGGGGATGGTTATCTGATGTTACCGTATAAACGAAGGGTTTGACTGTTTCATTGAACCAAGGTGGTTAAGCTAGTTAAAGGACTTTTATAGACGAGGAAATCAAGTCTCAGAGAGGTTAACTAACCCTACTGGGGACCCTGCAGTGTGCATTGTGCGGTGGGGATGGAGTAAGGATCTGTTCTTCTAAATGCATACTTATTCCGCTGATTTTGTTTCCTTCTCATTAGGTCATGCATCTCATATCAGACGTGCTTTGTGAACATATCACTCTGCGAGGCTCAGTTACTGAGTTAGTGTGAAGTCTGGACTCTCGGATGAAGCCCCCCCCCCCCCCCCCCCCCCTGTTGTCTGCCTCTGGTTCTTTGGAGGGTGTGGTAGACATGTGTGCTATTCGTTCCCGGGTTCTTCTCACTTCGTGCCTGTGTTTTCCATCCTCACTGGGAATAGTGGTGGTTGCTCGTCTCTATGAGAGAAGAGTGGTTGGGGCCTATGCTTCGGGGTGACTTTTATTTCTTAAATGCATCTCGTGAAGGACAACATGCACGTACAATCCAGGAGAGGATTTTACTCAAGCTGTTGCAAGAGAGAGAATGTTCATTAATGAGGATTGTATTAAGGAGGAGGGAGAACACTTGTGTTTCATAAAACAAGGGAGCCAGTGAATAAGGGTGGAGGTGGGTCTTATCTCGGAACAGGAGAAGGTAGGGTAGTCCTTTGCAGTTAGCTACTGCTTTAACCGTATCTGCTTCTGCGCCAAGAATACATTGAAGTTCTGCATCCGTCTGCTGGTGGTACAAAGATGGGGACAACCTTGAAGCATCACTCAGGGGAGTCTAGTGCCCCCTTTCTGCACAGTGGGAGTGAAACTCATTTACCTGAGCATGGTCGGTTTAAAGGAAGCTAAGAGAACACCTGTGGAGAGTTAAAGACAGGGGAAGACTGACGTGTGGGAACCAGGTCTGTAGGTAAATGAGTGTTCTGGCAAAGTGACTTTTACTAGAGCCACTGCAGCTAGGAAAGCATAAACCCAGCAGGAGAGGCGCGTTGGAGTAACGTGATGGAATGATTTTTTATAAGAGCTGAAGGAGTTATTTTTGAATATAAGAAGTGGTAAAAAAAAAAAAAAATCCAGGTTTGGTGCTAAGACTGATTTTGTTCCAGCACAGACTAGCTCAATAACAAATTAGTCTTTCTTAGTGTGTGTTTTTTCCCCCTCCAAGCCTAATTTCCATGATTTTACCATATGGAAACTCTGACTTTTATAAAGAACTTGCTCTATTGAGCAAGCTTGGTGCATTTTTCAAATGTTTCTTGACATTAACAGCTCTATTTCTCAATTAGCAAAGGGAATAAAGTTGATTAAGCATATCCATGGGGTGACAATTTACATCTGATTAGCCAGCTCTAAGGTAAACATTAAAAGGTCACTATAAATAACTTTTACTTCTTTTGTTTACAGAAAGACCAGTCACTAGGTCCTAGCTTTCCCCTAGTTCCTATGGTTGAAAAGCCCAATTTTAAAATGATGGACTTAAACTGATATTGGGTAATAAAATCTGTTGAATTTAAAACTTAGTAGACATTTTGTTTGTTGCATTTTTCTAACCTTATTCTGATCACCATCTGTTTTTGGGAGAACTACAATTAGCTAATCATAGACAAAAAGACTAAGAAACATATGTAACATATGTATAGACTTGCAGCACGTCCTGGTAACCTATTCTTGGCTTTATCCTTACACCTGAAAGGTCTCTAACTTTTTCTTTTCCTTACTAAGAATAGGCAAACAGACGGGGCGGGGGGGGGAGGGGAGAGGAAATTCGCTTTACCTCCTATATTATAAAAATGAACAGTTCATCCTTATTTTATGCTCACGAGAATCAGAATAGCTACATTACGTACTGTCTTGTGTATGAGAAAGATTCAAAAAAGTGAATTTATACTGTTAATTTTTCAGGCAGTAATTGAAGTGGTCCTGTGGTATTTTGTTAACTGTTTGGAAAACTTGTGGAGAATGAACCTTATGAGTGTTTCTTGTTTTTGGTGGTACAATTTAGTTAAAATGTCAGCTCTTTTAGACATGGGACTCTGCTCTCTCAATCCATTCATATGAACATGCTTTTGTCTCCTCTGTCCATTTTATTCATTCTATTTAAACAGTGGGAATAGTTATGTTTTTAGTAATATTTTAATTATAAAAGTATACATGCTCCTGGTTAAGAAAAGTCAGATAACATGAAAGAGTATGAAGAGGAAAAGAAGGTCTGAAGAGGGAATTCATATTCCCACCTTTAGGAGATAATGATTACTTACATTTTGGTGAATATTCTTCCAAGTGTGTGCTTGTTGTTTTTTGTTTTGTTTTGTTTTTTCATTTTTTTCTTGGTATATAAACAAACATTTTAACGTAGGACAGTGTTATGTATTGTCTTTAACCCAATTTTAAAAACTTCTGTAATGTATTATGTGTAGCTTTCTATGTAAGTAAATATGCGTATAGCTTTGATTTTGATGGCTATCTGATGTTACAGTATAAAGAGTTACTATAATATATAATATTAAGCAACTCCCTCTTGATGGACTTTTAGGATGTTCTCTAGGTAAATTCTGGTGAAAACTCTGGGTCATAATTTTTGATACTCACTGTTAAACTACTTTTCAGAACTCTCTTATCAACAGTATTTAACAGTGCTCATTTTTCCATACATTCAATAGCAGAATGTATTTTTAAACTTTGTCATTCTGGTGTGCAAAATATCATTGAACAATTGAATTTCTTTGATTTCAGAGTTTGAAAACTGCACATAAATTTAGAGGTGCTTTGTGTACCTGTTCAGATCATTTGTTTGTTTTGCTTTTTCTAATAGGAAGGTTAGTCTTTTTGTATTGGGTCATAAGGAGACTATATATATATATATATATATATATATATATAATGGGAATAGTTATGTTGTTGGTAATGTTTCAATTATAAAAATATACATGCTTCTGGTTTAAAAAGTTAGATAATATAGGAGTATGAAGAGGAAAAGAAGGTCTGAAGAGGGAATTCATATTCCCACCTTTAGGAGATAGTGATATATATGTCTGTAATTTATATCTATATATATAGACATATATATATAGCTATAGATATAGATATATGTAGAGAGAGAGTCACCTTTTGCTCTCTAAATCAATTTCATCAAAGTAAATTAGGTCCAGCCAATATGCCAAATATTCATTTTTCTCAATTTGTTGATTGTCTTTTCACTTGAATTTATATTTCCCCCAATTAAAAATATACTTATTTAGCTAGTCAAATATATTAATCTTTGTAGTTTTTTTTGGCTTTTAAAATCATGCTTGGAAAAACCTTCTTCACTTTGTATTATGGAAATTGTCCTTTAAATTTTCTAGTTCTTCTGGGATTTTTAAAATATTTACTCTATCTAGAATTAATTTGGGTAAAGATACTTGCTCAGGATCCAAAATTATTATCTCGACATGTCGAACTTATTAGCCCCGCGCCATGATTTCAGAGTCCATTGCTTTTCCACTTTCATCATACATAAAATTCCCTTGGGCCTTTGGATCTAATCCTATTTCTTCTGTTCTGTTCCATAAATTTAGTATCGTGCTTCTAAGTCAGAGATAAAAAACATATTGTCATACAGCAGTGTTAGCTGTCCCTCCCAGTTAGGTAGAGTTGTGTGTTTTTTAATCTTCACCCTAGAATATGTTTTTATTGATTTTAGAGAGAGAGGAAGGGTGGGAGGGGGTTGGGAGGGAAGGAAGGAGGGAGGGAGGCAGGGAGGGAGGAAGGAAGAGAGAGAGATAGGGGGGGAGAGCGAGAGAGAGAGAGAGAGAGAGAGAGAGAGAGAGAGAGAGAGAAACACAATTCAGTTGCCTCCTGTGTGTGCCCTGACTGGGAATTGAACCCGCAACCTAGATATGTGTCTCTACTGGGATTCAAACCTGCAACTTTTTGGTGTAAGGGATGATGCTCCAACCAACCAAGACACCTGGCCAATGCTAGGTAGAGTTTTTGAAAGCATTGGATTTCTAAAACTTCAGGAGGGGACCTCTGCGTGAACCTTAAAGATGCAGTAGGAGTGAGCCAAGTGAGGGTCAGGTGGGTAATGTGGAAGTACATTCTAGGCAAAGACTTCAGTGTGAATGGTCTCAGAGGTTAGAACTAGCAGTGTGTGTGTGTGTGTGTGTGTGTGTGTGTGTGTGTGTGTGTGTGTGTGTTGTGAAATATGAGGCAAATGTCATGAGAAATGATGAGGTCATAGACGACATGGTCAGGTAACTAATTTAGATTTATTTTCAGATGTTGTATATTGTTAGTGTTTTAAGCAGAGGCCGGACACTGTCTAATTTGTGTTTTAGATTTTTATAAATTCTTTTCACGTATACAATCCTTTCTAGAGAAAGTAGCTTGTAGGCAAGGAGATTACTAGACTTGTCTAGCAGTCCAAATAAGGGTGACAGGGACCGGAACCAAGGTGGAAGTGGTAGAGGGAGAGGAGGGGCAAATGAGAGGCCTGTTGTGGTGATTATTCTTGAGGAATGGTGGATTATACAGGTGGAAGAGCTACAGGTGGCTCCAAGTGTCCCAGCATGGGTCAGTGGCCTCCAGACAAGCCTGTCTGTGAGGTGGAGGAGATGGCAAAGTAAACTTGGTGTCTTAGGAGAATAGGATCTGACCAAACAAAACTAATGGGCTTCCAGCCCCTTTGCCATTTGAAGGCATTAGATAGAGTGTTCAAATTGTGAATTTTAAATCCACGTATGCTTTTTGAACACATGCCTGTGACTCTTCCAGGCTACATATACATCATGGTGGTGAACTCCTTCCCTTCTCCTACACTCTCCCTTGGACTAGCTGACAGTCCAGATTTTTTTTAACTATATATTTAACCTGGCCACTGAGAGACAAGTTACTATTTCTCAGTTTCATACATTATCTGCATCAGCAGCTGAATTTCTAGATATGCTTTGCAGATGATATTTGACTGACTAATGACTCTATGAAAGTAGCAATAAGAAAGACTTGTTGCAGCTGACAGAAAATCTCATCACAGAAGGCAGGAGAGAAATACTGCTTGCAAAGTTTTTCTCTGCTTATATACACAGGCTCATCTCTCTCAAATAAAGGAAGAATTAATTTTGTTAATTGAAAGGCTATTTCTAGTAGTTAGATTTACACTGATATGAGTTACAATGTGAGCATCAGTATCTTATGTAATAAAAGCCTAATATGCTAAGTGTCTGGTCATCTGGTTGTCCATTCAACTAATCAAAGCGTAATATGCTAATGATATGATAAGGTCGCTCAACTGCTCGCTATGACGTGCACTGAGCACCAGGTGGCAGATGCTCCGACCCGTAGGTTTGCTTGCTGCTGGGGTCTGGCCAATCGGGACTGAGTGAGATGGGCTGGACATGCCCTGGAGTCCTCCTGTGGTCCCTCCCTGGCTGGCCAACCTTGCACATTCCTCCCCGGCCCTGATCATGCACGGGTGGGGGGTCCTTAGGCCTGGCCTACACCCTCTCGCAATCCAGGACCCCTCAGGGGATTTTGGAGAGCCGGTTTTGGCCTGATCCTGCAGGCCAGGCTGAGGGACCCAACTAGTGCATGAATTCGTGCACCAGGCCTCTAGTAGGAAGAATAAAATGCATATGATTTGTGCCACTGAACCACCAACTGTGTGTCATTAAGTAAGAAAATAGCATTGGTAGCATTTGTCACCATCCTCAATTCGTATTTATTGAATACCACTGTGTTCGAGGGTAGGTTTTTAATAGCCACTTGGTCAGGTTGAGATACTAATAAATTATGCGAGTGGAAGAGATGACTGATTTTATTTTATTTTTTCATCTGTGTGCCTGCTGGAAAGATTATCAGTTAAGAATCTGTTTTTTTTTTTTTTTTTTTTTTTTTAGTTATTTATGAGAAAGGATGTTTGCTCTTCTGTGAAAAAGAGTGTTCCAGATACAAAACCTCAGAACCCCTCTCCTTGTCCCGAAGACTTGACATTCTGAAAAGAGTGAAGGGGGTGGGCTGGCAGACACAGCTCTGTAAGATCTCAGGCTCTTCTTTTCTTAGCTGAAGTCTCCTTGGTTCAGAATTGCTGAGGAGGCTGCATGGGTATTCTGGCCTGCATTTTTCTTTAATTTAAGCTACAGGCTCTGTTGTATTTTGAAATAATGAAGCAATGCTTAAAATGTTATTAGGTTGGAATCCAACTTATTTTCCGTGGTCTTCTCATAGGGAGGAGAAGCCTTGCGCAAAGCAGAGAGCATGGAGAATTACAAAAAATGGAAATGAAAAAGAAGTGTATTGTGGTAATGAAACTTGTGAGTGCTGAGTGTGTATATATATATGCAGACAGTTATATATTCATATTTATATTAATACTAGTAGCCCTGTGCACAAATCCGTGTGCCAGTAGCTCGCCAGTAGCTCGTTGCCCTCCTCCTGTAGCTCTCTGCCCACTTCCCTAACCTCTTGTAGCTCCCTCCAACCCCCCTCATACCTTGCTGCCCTGCCCCCTTCTGTAGCTCTCCACGGCCCACTTGTAGCTCGCTGCTCCACCCTCCTGCTGATCCGTGATCTAGTCGTTACATGGTCGGTCATTATGCTTCACGACGTAATGACCATTTGCATATCACATCTTTATTATATAGGATGTTTACATGTGCATAAGATCACATATAATTTTTGATGCAGAATATACATTTTACCTATATAGGTTGATTTATTGACACAAAGATGAATGGTAAAAATGAATATTATAATACATAGCCCTAAAGCAGTACATCTGAATGGTAATAAAAATCTGGCTTTTTAGAGGAGCTGATTGTTACCATTTTCTCTTAAAGGCAATTTGACTCATTATGGGCTCAATTTTTAATGATTACATTTGTACTCATTTTTACATACGTTCATTTAAATGTCTAACAGTTTTATTTTCATTTTGTCCTTTGCTGGGTCTTTTCACCCCTCATTTCATCTCCTAACATTGGTGTTCTTCAGAGCTCTGGACCTGGTTTCACTCTTCTCAGTTGCCTCAGTCACTTTTATTCATCCTCATGTATTCCTGGCCTATGTATATATTTTGAGTCTGGAGGTGGATTCTGGCTAACATCCACTCTACCCTTATCCTAGACCTGTGGTCGGCAAACTGCGGCTCGCGAGCCACATGCGGCTCTTTGGCCCCTTGAGTGTGACTCTTCCACAAAATACCATGGCCTGGGCAAGTCTATTTTGAAGAAGTGGCGTTAGAAGAAGTTTAAGTTTAAAAAATTTGGCTCTCAAAAGAAATTTCAATCGTTGTACTGTTGATATTTGGCTCTGTTGACAAATGAGTTTGCCGACCACTGTAGACACACAGCTCTGCTGCGTTTCCCAGCCTCTCGTGCGGTTAGGTAGCCCAGTGAGGTGGATCTCTCCAGGGGAATGTGAGTGGCATGACGTGTGCCTTTTCTAGGCCTGGCCCATAACAACCTCCTCCAAGTGCTCCCCTCTCAGCTTCTCTCCTCTTGGCCGAGTGACATGGGTGCTGCTATCGGTTGGGCTCCAGGAATGACTGTTATCCCACCCCCACCCAAGTTCCTTGCATTACCATGTGAGAAAGAAATTAAACTTCTTATTACAAAGCCACTGAATTTTGGTGTTCTATTTATAAACTTTAGTCTAACCTAACTAAGGCAACTCACAAATCCATGTATCTTTACCTAGAGCCCAGATCTTTTTCCTGAAACTGAGATCCAAATATGTCAGTGCTTAGTGGAGGTGATTTGGGTAATGTCTCTCAGGTATCTTAAACTCAGTGTGTCTAAACACTGACTGTTATCTCCCTCTCTCTGACCTTGCTCATTTTCTAGTGCCCCTTCCTCTGTAAATGGTGGCCCTGGCCAAGCAGATGCTCAAGGCGCATACCTGGGAGCCATTTGACTGCCCTCTACTGCCACATCCGTATTATTTCAGGTGTCAGAAAACCTCAGTTCTGGGCTAAATTTGTCCCATTGACCTGCTTTTTTATACATAAACTAGAGGCCCGGTGCACGAATTCGTGCACAGGTGGGTTCCCTCTAGGTGGCCTGCGGGGATCGGGCAGAAACCCCCAGTCCAAAGCTGCCTGCAGCTCTTACTTGCCACTCCTGCTCATCCTGGCCCCACTATGCCTGATGCAGGCTCACGCCCAATCAGTCCCGATCTGGAGAGGCTTGCACTGCAGCAGCTCTCGCCAGCCATGAGCCCTGCATCTGGCGCCCTCCCAAGGGGGGTGGCCTGTGGAATTGGGCTGAAACTGGCTCTCCGACATCCCCTGAAGGGTCCCAGATTGCGAGAGGGTGCAGGTCAGGCTGAGGGACCCACAAGTGCATCATTGGGCTGGGGAGGGACCATGAAAGGGCTCCAGGGCATGTCTGGCCCATCTTGCTCAGTCCCAAGATAGACCAGACCCCAGCAGCAAGCTAATCTACCAGTAGGAGCATCTGCCCCCTGGTGGTCAGTGCATGTCATAGTGAGTGGTTGAGCAGCCTTAGCATATCATTTGCATATTACACTTTGGTTGTTCAGTTCTGCCGTTCGGTCTATTTGCATATTACCCTTTTATTATATAGGATTTTATTGGAACTCTGCCACATTCATTTCCTTGTATGTTGTCTATGTCTACTTTCTCATTAGAACTGCAGGGTTGGTATTTATGATGGGAATCATATGGCTGGCAAGCCTAAACTTTGCCTCTCTGGCCCTTTATAGAAAAATTTGCCAACTTCTGATCTAGTCGATTGCCCAACTCTGTTAATTCTGTCTTCTTACTATTCTCTTGAACCCATCTACTTCTTTCCATTTCCACTATCACCATTAAAGACCTTATCTGGATTACTGAAATGGCATCCTGAGTAGTTTCTGTGATCTAGTCTCACAGTCTTACAATCCATTCTCCAAAGTAATCTTGCTAAAGGAAACTGTTGAAAATCTGTTTATTACTATATGTAGCCTACTCTAATAATACAACTCCCAAATCTACGTGCCTTTACCTGCAAGCCAAGTGTCTCTCCTGACGTTCAGATCTAATTATCATCGCCTTGGTTAAAATCCTTCTGTGGCTTCCCATTGCCCTTAGAATAAAACAGCTGAGGCCCAGACTTGCCTCTTCCCTGAAACGCCAGCTATTCTTAATCTCTTTAAGTGTTTTGCTTACACTGGTTCTTCATTGTCTCTGGGTCTTCTCCTCCCATTCCCCACATTCCCCTTTCACCTGGATAGCCTTACTTAATCTCTCAGGTCAAATTTAAAAGGTGCTTTATCTGGAAAGTCCTTCCTGATCTCCAGATTAAGTTTGGTCTCTCTTCTGTGTGCGCTCACAGCACCCTGTGTTTCCTCTGTCAGTTACTGTACTTCACTGGCCCTATTATTTATCTCTCTTCCTTCCACTGACTGTAAATTCTGCAAGAGGAGGGCCGTGTCTGTAGTGAGTCTTGCTGAATATCAGTATCCATCATACTTGGAACATGGCTGGCCGGTTGTGGGCAGTACTGTGGGTAATACCAAGTCACAGTTCCTGTTCTTCCCTCCCTCCAGGAACCTCCAATAAAAAGGAGAAGACCTTTTATAAAAGAATAATGATTCTCATAGAGTTAAGTCCACAGATAATAAGCAATGAAGGGAGTAAGTTATGAGATAGGCAAGTTTGGTGGGTGCAAGGTAGGAGAGAGATGAACTGTTTAGAATATAGGAACAGAGGAACCTGCAAGATTTGTGCACGTGTAACCACATGCAGAACACTCTCATTCATTAAGTGCCAAAACATTCCAGACACGAAATACTACAAAGAGACACGATCTGCCCCCAGTCTAAGTGTGACAGTCTCACATTTAGGCATAAAGAATTGAGGGAAAAGAACATGTCTTTTTGTCCTAGTTAGAGAGAGGCCTTGAGCACGTTGTCATTCGTTTATTGTTACATTCAATCTCTCATTTGTTTGCTTAACAAGTATTTGTTAAGCATCATACCTGGTGCATGGGATACAAATATGAAGGGTAAAAAAGGAGCTAGTACATAAATGGGAGGACAGACACCTAAAATACAGTTACAGACAATATGATAAGCACTGCAATTTAGGAATTTGTACAATGTATCATGAGACCACAGAAAAAGCAGCAAATTCTGTTTTCACCTGCTTCTGGCAAGTTGAAAATGGGAATGTACTAGTATATACAGTTTTTTTGTATGAGTGAAGGATGTGGGTAAAGTTTACCTCTCTTGTGGTTTGCTTTTGCCTGAGTAGTTTCTCTTTGCTGCCTTTCCCACTTTTCTTTGGGGATTGGGATGGAGGATGCTGTTTTCCCCATGAATTTGCTGGGCAGATCGAATAATTAATGCCTTGCTGCAGGACTAGTAATAGCAGCATTTCTTTGGCATATACAACTGAGTCATAGGGGAGGAGACAGACACTGTCCCCACGATGTCACCACCCCTCCCTGGCCTCCCCAAGGCGGAGACACAGAAGGAAAACTCAGTTCCTGGGTGTGGAGCCCTTGAAATAGACAAATGGGGCAATTCACACTGAAATAAGAATGATACCATGTGAATGAGGTTCAAGTCTACGTGGGAGACTTTTTAAAATATATGACTCACTCGGCTAAGAACAAACCCCAGTCTTTGTGGGCAAACATACATATGGTTTAACATTAGAATCTTTTTTTTGCCTCCTTAAGCCAGATAACACAGAAATGAACTGACAATATGGTTGGAGAAATTCTGTTTCCATCATTCCTCAGTTTTTTTGTTTGTTTTTGTTTTTGTTTTTATCCTGCTCACTCCTTTCCTTCATTCTTCAGATTTTTTTTTGAAATAGACTAATCTTGACTTAAAAACAAACAAACAATTTCATTGGCCTCTGCTATGCAAGTAATTGATAACATGCATTCAAATTCCATCTCTGGCACTTATTAACTGGGGAGACTTGGACCATTTACTTAAGCTCTTGAGCCACAGTTTCCTCATCTTAAATAGTAGAATATTAATACAACATCTACCTCAAAAGATTGTTGTGAAGATTAAATGAGATAATAGAAATAAAATTTTGGTATATCTAAGAGCTCCTTAAGGTTATCTTTTGTTATTAGGTCTAAAAATATAAGGCTTGCCTATTGTTTCTTCTCTCTCTCTCTCTGTCTTTAAGAAATATATATTTTTTTATTTCAGAGAGGAAGGGAGAGAGAGAGAGATAGAAATATCAAGGATGATGCCCCACACTGGGGATCAAGCCTGCCACCCGGGCATGTGCCATGACCAGGAGTCAAACTGTGACCTCCTGGTTTATAGGTCGATGCTCAACCACTGAGCTATGCCAGCCAGGCTGTTTCTTCTCTCTTTAGAATGTCAGACACTTTTCCTTTGTCATTCCAACCATGACTGGCAAGACCCTGCTGTAAGATTACCCTGTCTCATACATGACTTATGATTCTTTGGTTGGTTGGTATATGTTGGTTGAGACTTCATTTATTTCAGGAGATTTCTCAGTGTTTAAAACTATGTGAAATCCTCCCTTCCCCACCCCAGTTCTTCTAAAAGGCTGCAGCAAGTTTCCTCTGTTGCTGAGATGAGCTAATCTTATAAGTAAGGGTATGCCTCTCAGCAGGCCAAGGTGCTGTCATTCCCCAGGATACCTGGGAAGCAACACTAGCTGGGCTCAAAGTGGAGCTCACAGGTCTGAAAGTCTAGAAAAATGGCAACAGCAGAATACAAATGTCCATAATTTATTAGCCTTTGTCCCACAAGCAGCCACTGAAAGGACAAAAAAAAAAATAATAATCTGTCACCATTCACTACTTCTCTTCCCGAATTTCCTTTTGAATTAAGGCCTTACATAGCTCAGGTCTGAACTGCCAAGTACACTGACTCATTTCTTCATTACGTAAGCCATTAACAGGTCACTGCTCAGATGTTGGAATATCTGCTTTAGGCTAACAGCAAGGTGCCCAAATGACTCTCAGCTGTGCCCTTACAGTTGCGCTCACCTGCTCTCCCAAGAGAAATGCCAGATTCAGCTCCTCACTTTAGCTATGAGTCCTGCACTGAGGCCTCATTAGTATCACACAGCTCCTCCTCTCTGCAGTCTTCCTGGCAGTGACCGACCCAGGGGAATGGAAGGAAACTATGTAAGAGGTAGATTGCAGTTACTGGAAATGAATTTTTTTGCAGAAAATGCAGATCGGCTAGATCTGGATGTAGGGAAATGTGAAGAGACCCAGTGTGGGAAAGTGTCACTGAGAGAACTTGAAATTGAAAGCCGAGGCAGTCTTTGGCACCAAGTTGTGTTTAAAGCAAATACCGTAGAGAATGACCTTGGGGATCCTGGGAAATAGAGGAAGAGCAGCATGATTTACACAATGAGGCCAAAAAGAAAGTAAGTGCTTAAAGCAGTAATTTCTAAAAATTATCAACTCTAAAGAGATACTCTAAACACTATTTGTTTGAAAACCATTTCAAAGCTCAAATATTTATAGTGATACTATTTAGCTATGACGATGAAATTTTTTGGTTTGGCTGATACAATATATGTATTCTCATTTTATAATTATCTAGGGAAAATATTGTTCCAAAGTGCCCATAAAGAGACATAGCTTGTCACAGTCTGTGCTTGGCTATAGCTACTGTGCATAAGCCTTCTGTGCAAAGAGGTCACATTATTCACTGTGGCAAATGCAAACATGGGAATTCAATTGTTTCTGCAGATTACCTGTTCTCTGTAGGGCGATGGTCCTCAAAGGAGTTCCAGGGCTTCACAAACAAAGGTCTTATTATCCCCTAGTCATTCCTATCGCTCGTGTGGCTAAGGAGCTCCGTCATGGGTTTGGTAGGATTTAAAAGGACTTTTCATAGCCCTTTATGGCCACCTAGAGGGCCATCAGAACCTACCACATTTTAAATATCTGTGTTAGGAGACGTCCCTAGACATCAGAATTTTGCTTTTTTTTTTTCTTTGTCCTTGATTTAGACCTGCTCCTGTACTTCCCTTTGACAATATAACTCTGGTGTTCCATCAAGTGTAGCTGGGTAAAGTCCTTTCTGACTGCTTTGGTCCCTCAATAACTGAGATACTTGTCTCTGCCGCACAGTCAAGAAGTTGGCATTTACTGACATATTTTGCTCCTTCTAGTCATTAAAATATGATTGTCCAAAGAGTTTAAAGGGCAATAAGACAATTACATAGATGACTAAAACACAAAATTGAAAAGGACATAGGAACCCAAGTGAGGAAGATGTTATTCCTGATTAGGACATCAGAACAGTTGCTTGGAACAGGTTCTATTTAAGGCAGACCTTGAAAGAGATCAGGTTGTGACAGGTGAGTTGCTTCCTTCACAGAAATGTGCATCTTCAATAGCTTAGAGCAGAATCTCCGTGGAGGCAGGCTCTGAGTTCTCTTTCCGTAGTGCTCTTCCTGACATATGGTCACTGCTGAACACAGAGGAGATGCCTCATGCATATTTGTCAACAGAGGCAATGGCATAACTTACCATTTCTTCTAGGAGAAGGATTGAAGTGATGCGATTGAAACATCCAACCACATAGTAAAACAAAAGCATATCCTTGCCCAGTAGCCCTGGGATGTTTCTCAAGAGGGCGTGTTTCCTTTGAACTCCTCGTTGGCACAATTACTTTGATGTCATATTACAGAGAGGCCGGAGAACTAAATGAGGGTCGAGGGGGTGGAGTCTGGTTGCTTTGGAGATGGATCTGTGGCTACTTCATCCTGGAACAGAGAGAAGCCATCACAGAAACTCAGCTGAATGGGTGTATTTTTAAGTCTTACTGTGTTTTTGCCTAGTTCTGTTGTATTTGACACATCTGCTTTACATCCACTTAAGAAAGGTTGTGCCTAACTCTCAGAAGCCATCGATTAGTGTAGTGAGCTCTGGAGAGATCCAGGAGTCAGGGGACACGGGTCCTCTGTTCCCACCACCAGCTGAAACCCAACTGATGGAATCCAGCATTACAAAAACAATCGCAGAAATCAAACACTCAAGCTCGGGAAGAATTGAGCCAAGATTTAAAAGTTGCTAAGGAAGGAAAAAGACAAAACACACACACATTGCTGCATCCTCCTACCCTGCATGCTAACTAGTAGTGGTGGCTCAGTCTCTCCAGATGCTTTTTGCAACTGAGGAGACTCTGGCAACCTTTTCTAAGAGCTACTCGTCTCCCCCAACCCCAGCCTCTCCTGCCATAGATTATTAAAAGGCCATTGAGAAGCTTGTACCTGGTGGGCGGCGGGATCTGAGAGTTTTTTGCACCTTGCAAGACTGTCCCCATCTTCACTTTGCTAGTCCATTGCAGGAACCTCAAGGGTGTACACATCCAGCCATTCAGAGGAGAGTTTCTCTGCAGTTATCTGCCACTGACCTTGGCCTAATTTGTCATGTTTTGGCTGATAATTCCAAAGATGACGGGTGAGGTACCTATTAGACATGCTGTGCCACATTCTTCCTCTGTAGCTGTTTGTTTTACCAGCTAATGATTCTATTCTGTTATATTAAAAACCCAAGGTTTATAAGTGTGACAAGTTGTCATTATATAAGTGCTATCCCACAAGCCCTACGCAGAACATGTAAAAAGTCATTTCAAGTGCCAAGTTTTTTTCTAATTTCATGGTGTGTTTTTTTAACAGAATTTTGAAAGTGTCTTAAATTTAATTGGTTCCCCCAGGATCTCAGCTCCTGTTACATTTGTGGCTTTTTTTTTTTTTTTTTTTCCTTTCTTTCTTTTTTTTTTAGAAGCATCCAGAGAGATGAGCCACCACTGCTAGTTGGCAGGCAGGGTAGGAGGATGCAGCAACGTGTTTTTTTCCCGTCTTTAGAAACTTTCAAATCTTGGCTCAAGTCCTTATGAGCTCGAGTGTTTGATTTTTCAATTGTTCTTATAATGCTGGGTTCTGCTTTTCCTATTATTGAATTTCATGTGAGTGAGAATGGCAACCGCAGCTGCCACCAGCCATGATGGCCAGCCTATATTTACTGTAAAAGAAAAGTAGAGAAAAGAAGAAAAATAAAACACAGAGTCATAGTAGAGTATAGATCCATGTAAATAATACTTACTAAACACAGTTCTAATAAATCAGCTTTAAGCGTGTCTAGTCTACTAAAAGTAAACACCTATTTATACAGCAGAGCTGAGTTTTTTTTAGTGGCCCAGATTCAGATGTGTCTGTAGTCTAAACAACTGTGAGAAGACTGCCAAAATCTTTCCCTTAATCACAGTGACATCATACCTTTGAAACCCCACTTGGTGAAGCAACTGAGAACGAAGATGCTGCCCTGATACTAGGGCAGGGAAATGGGGAGAGTGTAAACAAGCCAGGGCTTTTTCTTGTTTCAAAATGTTGGTTTTAGCCAGATAAGTCTACTTACGGATCTGAGATATAACAACAGAAAAACATACTTACAAGGTCCATTTTTAAATATATTATTAAAGGTATTAAAAGGATCTGATTTCAGAAGCTCAGTCTTCCATCGTGGAATTGAAAGCTGGGAATCAGGAAACATTTAGGAGACTATTGGCCTGGTTTGGGCAAAAGTGTACAAGGACACCCAGGAACCAGATATGAAAGCTCATTGAGTAATACAGTGATTAGGCTGCCTTTTTTTTTTTTTTTTTAATATATTTTATTGAGTTTTTACAGAGAGGAAGAGAGAGGGATAGAGAGTTAGAAACATCGATGAGAGAGAAACATTGATCAGCTGCCTCCTGCACACCCCCTACTGGGGATGTGCCCGCAACTAAGGTACATGCCCTTGACCGGAATCAAAACCGGGACCCTTGAGTCTGCAGGCCGACGCTCTATCCACTGAGCCAAACCGGTTTTGGCTAGGCTGCCTTTTGTTGTCGAATTAGAAATAGTATATGGAGCAATAGTAAGAAACCTGTTTCTGTTTTGGGAGATTAATTATTTGAAGTTGCTACATTAGGAGAGCCTTATCTATATATATGAAAGGCTAATGTGCTAAGTGTCTGACCATCTGACCGGACACGCACTGACCACCAGGGGGGACGCTCAACGCAGAAGCTGCTGAGCTGCAGTGACTTGGCAGCGGCGGTTCTTGGGTGATGCACCCAGAAACCAGAGAGGAGGGAGCCCGATTCCTCGCAGGGCCGCGCTTCCACCTTCAGCCGTGGGTTATGTTCTTGCTGGAGCACTGTCAGCCCCGAATCTGGTTTACTGCACACTTGTGTTTGCGTTCCAGACCCTGTACGATAGCAACTTTGCAGAGTGCCCTCTAGCTAGAGGGATGTTGGAGAGCCGGTTCCGGCCACATCCCCGCAGGCCGGGCTGAGGGACCCTGCTAACTCAGCAGATGCCAGGGAGGCACTGCAAGAGGTTGGCTCCATGGCATGTCCTGCCTGTCTCACCCAGTCCTGCCTCGATAGCCACCTTCTAATTCATTTCCTTTCAATATGCATGAATCCGTGCACTGGGTCACTAGTCTTGTAATATTTGAGATATCCTTCTTTTAAACACAGGCCAGAAGATAACACCAAGAAAAGCCTAAAACTTTAAGTGCCTCTTGATTGTGTGTGTACATGTGTGTACCCACCTGTGCATGTGTGTGCTTGTGTGTGTGTGTGTGTGTTTATGTTTATGGCCCAGGTGAGAGCATCTCTTTAATTGAAATCTGATTGTCGTGTTATTGGTTAGGCAGGACCTGCTCAAGCAGAGGAAAACCCAATTTTAGGCTTAACAGACAATGACATTAATAATAAAACACGTTTATTGAATTAAAAACAGTAAGTTTCTTGTTAATTCGTTTAAAAATATTTCTCAAGATTTTCTTTCCAAGATAAAAACTTATATATATGCCAAATGAGATAGAGCCAGCAAGACTATTTTGTTGTCTTAAGGGAGACAGCACAGACCTGGGGCACAGGGAGCCCGGGTTTAATTTCTCTGGTGCCATTACAGAGCTGAACAACCCGGAGCAAGTGACTGTCTCACTGGCCCTAGGTTTTCTCATGTATAAAATAAGGGCATTGGATTAGGTCCTTTCTACATCTAGTATTCTGTACTGGTAATACAGAAGTGGAAACAAAAGCATAGAAGTATAAGGAGAAAGCTAAGTGTGGTAGCTCAGTGTGTGAGGACGGGTTTTCTGGGTAGAGAGAAGAAAACAAGTCAGGGCAAGGCTGCCACAAATGTTCTCTTTCCCTCCATCTTCAGTTTAATTCCTGCCTCAGATAACTCAAATGCTCCTCCTGTCCGTTCCCTCTCTTCTTTTCTCTCCTCTTTCTCATGCTTCTTTGTGTATTTACATGTTTCTCCACACCCTCATTCATCATTATCTTTAAGTCCTCGAGGACTGGTTGTAGTAAGAATTTGTCAGGAAGATACAAGAAAAATAATTTTCTGGTCTCCCCGCCCCCCCGCCCCCCCGCCCCCTTTTCATTTCCTAGATTCTGCTATAGCTTCAGTTTTATTAAATAAATAAATGAGCCCTGGCTGGGGTGCTCAGTGGTTAAAGTGTCAGCCTGAAAGGTCCTGGGATTGATTCCTGGTCAAGGGCATGTACCTGGGTTGCGGGTTTGATTCAGGCCCAGGTCTGGGCATGAGCGGGAGGCAAGCCATCAAAGTGTCTCTCTCACATCTGATGTTTCTCTTTCTCTCTCTCTCCCTCCCTCCCTTCCACTCCCTCTAAAAAATCAATGGAAAAACATACCTTCAGGTGAGGATTAGCCCCAAGAAAAAAAATGTTTAAACTCATGGATTGTAAATTCATCATGAAGATAATGATGATATTCATGATGATGATACTGACCTTGAATGCTGACTGTGTGAAAAAACTATTCTTAATGTTTCAGGAGTAATAACTTATTTGATCTTCATAATGGCACTGTGAGATAGGGCCTGTTATCATCACTTATGTAGATAAAGGCATTGGATCAGGAGGTTGAGTAACTTGCCCAAGTTTTACAGCTATTTATGGCAAAGTTGGGATTCTCTCCTAGGCTGTCCTTTTCCATGATCGCTGCTCTTACCCATTCAGCCTTGCTGCATCTCCTCCAAGGCAGAGATACTATCTCTTATTCAATTTTTGTGTGTGTATCCCCTTGAGCATTTGATACACCATTTGAGGAAAGCATACTTTGTGTATGTGTAGAGTTGAATTAAAGGAACACCACGCTGCCTGAGGGAGACAGCTGCCCAGGCTTCCCTTCCTCAGGCCTCCAAGTGAGCTTGGTGACAGATACTTGACTTATTACTTGAAAGCATTTTTCCCATTTTGTGTGAGACTCGTGGACTTTTTAATCTAGAAGTTTCAGTTTTAATAGAACAAATTAGACCGTAGTGTAGAGACTTTAGATTTCTGTGCAAAGGGTGATGCTGTAGTATTATTTAAACAAATGTAGCTGATAAGTTAATATATGAACCAAGTGGTATTTTCAGGAAAAGCTTGGAACAAAGGGTAAATGAAAGCACTAGACTTAGTTCTTAGAAAAAAATATTCCTTTAAGAAAACTGCCTGAACTCAGTTGACTTCTTTTAAGATATACTAAGTTTTTTTTACTTATTATAAACATTTGACACAGAAAAAAAAAAAAAGATCCTTATGTTTATGCTCCAAGGTCAATATTTCTACTCTTACATATGATATTAGGGGTTAGAGAAAGGAATATTTATCAGGATGGTACAAGGATAATACCTTTTTGCTCCGGTGTTATATTAGAGGGTGAAGGATACATTGTTTATGTATTATGTTTTCTCAGACTTCACTTACCTGGTGGTCGGGTTGCTAGCAGCTCTATCATCTGGCATATAAGTGCCCAGAAGTATAGGATCATGGGAAATTCATATTGGAAAGGATCTTAGGGATAATTTAGTCCAATTGTCTTGTTTTGCAGATGAAAAAGTACAGCCCCAAATGAGGAAGGGGCCTAGTTAGTCATGAATTGGAAAAAAGTCATTAGTCATGGATTGGAACAAAGTCTCCAAATAGAAAACAATAATTACAAAGGTTGCAGGCTGTTTATTCTATTAACTCACTTTATAAATATTTGTGGAGTACCTATTATGAGTAAGACATTAAGGATGGATCAGTCCTTGGACTCACAAAAATATGGGCCCTCCGTGAAGCTCTTACCAAACATGTGTCAGGGGACCACAGATGAGAAATATCTGAGAAGAAGTCGCAGTCAACTCTTTGAAGATGACAGGACTTTGTCTTTTTACTTTCCCAGTGTCTCATGCCTTCAGGAGATGGAACTGCTGACCACAGGAAGAAATGAAAGGAATGATTACAGCATATAAATCTGGAAACATTTGGTGTAAGCAAATCTACTGACTTGAAAAGCCTCCAAAGAATTATAACTTTTCATTTCAGTGCTAAGTCTTAATAAGTTCATGTTGGTAATCCCGAGTCAAGAAAAGGTTAAAGTTCTTTCAAACTGCTCTTTTAGCAAAGTGGTTAAGTGTATAATACATTTTAGAAAACTTTCAGATAGAAAGAATTTTTGTGCATAAAAAGGTGAGCTTCATTTCTCTGAGACATCTACTCAAAAGTCATCAAATTTGTTGAACATCTAGTGTGCATGATAACTTATCTAGAGACTGTGAATAGATGAATTTGATGTTAGTGGAAGGAAAATTGCTGATCACTATAAATAAAGTCGATTTTTTTATTTGTTTGTTTTGTTAATCCTTACCTGAGGATATTTTTCCATTGATTTTTAGGGAGAGTGGAAGAAAGAGGGAAAGACAGAGAGAAACATTGATGTGAGAGAAACACATCAATTGGTTGCCTCCTGTATGAGCCCTGACTAGGGCCCTGGACAGAGAGGAGCCTGCAACTAAGGTTACGTGCCCTTGACCAGAATTGAACCTGGGACCATTTGTTCCGCAGGCTGATGCTTTATCCACTGCGCCAAACCAGCTAGGGCTGATATTTAGCACTAACTTTACAATAGGGTATTGTATAGAGAAGCATAATTATAAAGGTTGGTGTGCAAGGTTCCACTAGATGTAGCAACTTCTAAAACAAAATGTGCCAAGTCTGCGACTTTATTTGGTCCTCATACCAATTCTGCATGGTACTCAGTGTTATTTCTACTTTTCAAATGAGGCAACTTAGAATCAAGAGGTGAAGCAATTTGCCCAAGAAATGTAGTTGTCAAAGAGTAGGATTTGAATCTGTATCTAAGTGATTCTAAAGCCAAAGCTTGGTCCACAGGGTCTGAAGGAAGTGGAATTTTATTCTTCAACTGACAAAGAGTGCAGCTTGATGAACATGTGCATTCATTTATATCTATCCATTCACCCACTCAACAATTATTTTAAAATCAGCTAGACTCTTTAAGGAAAGGCAGATATGAATTGATAGAAAAATTGAACTACAATACAATATAGTAAATAATAAAGGTAATTGACAAAACCATATGAGTGTGTGTGTTTTTAATTTTAGCCTACAGACTTAGTACTATTACTTTAAGATCAGAGCTCTTATTCAGGGGAAATTTAAAAAAATTAAAAAGCCATTGATATAAATAAAATCTAAAAAATGACAACAGCCAATACAACAAGAACTGTCCAGTGTGAATGAATCAAAATTGTACTTATTTTAAAAAAACAACATTGATAATCTATGAAACAGAATTAAGTCGTTGTAGTTAGTAAATCCATTTAAAAATTTGCATATACATGCTAAGTTGGTGATGTTGGCCTTAATGACTAAACAAAGGCAAATTTTATTATTCTCCACCTTTGGGTGATAGCTTCCCATTCAGTATCCTGTATTTGATGTACAGCCTTTTTTGATAGCACCTCCCAGATTTCCAAGTAAGTGGGGTATCAAATAATGATGATGTTTTATTTCCTCACCAATTCTGAATCACTGAAACTAATGAAATGTTCAGCATATACAGTTAGAAAACAAGAAATATACTAGCAGTGTATTCTAGAAAGCACAGGACCTCAAGTTAGAAGATCTAGGTTTGAATGAAGGTTATTTTGTGCAAAATTTCTCTTTGAGCCTGCATTTACTTATTTAACAGTGCAGACGTGAAGAATGCTTTGCAAAGTAAGTTATGGTATGTGCTTGTGTACACATCTTTTTAGGATCATCACTATGATCATTGGCAGGCCATGGTTTCAGGTGTCATATGAGGATAATAGGGCGTTTGATATTGGGCTCAAGCTGTGAAGGGAAGAAGAATGTAGAAAAATAGAAATGCAGAGAGAGGATGTTTTGACTATAAAGGAAGTAGAGTGTCAGCAGTATTTGCCTTATTTTTGCCTACTCACTTTCTTACCATCTCTAGTGATAGATGCCACGGGCATCCACTGCCTGTGTTTCGGGCCTCTGGAGCTGCCTCTGAGATGCTCATAGTGGTGTCAAAGGCCCACCACCTTGAATGCCTGCCTGGTTTCTAATCCACTGTTTCCTTTCAGTCACTCTTACTTGTGTGCTTGTCTGCTCTCCAGGCCTCCCATCATTGGTCTCTCTTAATTACTGGCTTAGCATCTTCCTAGGAACAGACTCTGAAGCAAGTCCCCTGTGAATTGCCCTGTTTGCCTTCACTCTTGCCATCTGCCTTTCTGGGATTCTCTTTGGAAATCTCAATCACCATACTAGCAAAAAGAAGGAAAAATTCAATGATTAGAGAAAATGTAAGTAGGCAAACAATGGGTCGATGCAGTAGAAGGGGTTCTACAGGCAGAACGGATGGGGAGATAAGGCCCAGGTGGATGATCTTGACGTGAGTGGGACTGTGGGGAGGGAGACACGGTCAGTTTCAGAGAGTGATCCCCCTGAGTATTTATCTAACACAGGGCAGTGTCAGCTGTCCTTTGTGTGTGCTGGGAGCATGTCAGTCTCATGTACCTCTGTGAAAGCATTTGGTATGAAAAATCAGTGGTGAAGGAGAGAGGTTCCCATCTTAACATACATGGCCGTCATGGTTTTAGCCCTGAAAAGTGATGTTTTGAATCTCCAGGTTGGAGGACAAGGTGCAGTTGACCAAACACCTCAAACTTCTTTTTCCTGAACCCCCTTCTTTGGCTGTTCCTAGTCCAGCTATTGTGGGAGCACTGACTGTGACGAGGGTGTTCATTAGTGGGTCTGTGCTAGCAACGCAGGGGCCTTTGGAAAAACATTGTTCGAGAAAAGCAGCAGAGAGGAAGCCTGCAAATCAACAAGAAAACAAACAACCCACATTCAATAAGGACAGAGAATGTATGACTCACAGAGGCAAACACAGAGGCAGACACCCCCTCACTGCTTCCCTTTCATACTTCAGAATGTGGAGAGCTGGGAGTTCGGCGGCTTCTGACAGAGAGCCTGGCAGATGAGAATGGGACCTATTTTTGAAACTGGTGCAGGTAGTATGCAGACCAAACAGCATGTGCAGGCCTCCTGCCCACCCCCAGTGTTTGCTTGCTTTAAATATGATCTGAATTATTTGGGTGGTAATTTCATCCAATTTTACTCTTTTAAGTAGTGTTGCAAAGACCAGACCTGTCACCTCGTAGGTTCTAGTGTTTTGTTTTGTTTTTGTTTCTTCGCCTAAAATTTGTGTAATGCTTTGGGAGTTCTTTGAGAATCCTAAAAGATAGGTGAGGAGTTGCAGGGGAGGTGTATAAAGAGGTACTGGTAAGCCTGTGAGTCACGGGCACCTGTGTTTTCCCCATTTATGAGGAAGCCCCAGCTGGGTGGCCCTGGGGAGGCTTTCTGAGGGGCTTATGCATGAGAGGCCTTGCAGTTCATAATTAAAATGTCTTTTTAAAAATCTGTGTCACATTGCACTTCAGCATTTGATTTGTTCTCGGTAAGGTCTGCCTTTGTATTACTTATTTTTCAGTTTTGTCGGCCACGTTTTATAGATTATTTTTACATAGCCTCTCCACAGAACGAGTAAAGGGGAGGTGGCAGCAGCACCTCCACCTCTGCGGCGTCCAGCACGCGCGTTCTCACGTGGAGAACAGTGCTCGAGGGCTCTCTGCGTGCGCTGGGCGGCATGCAGAGCAGTGTGGTGTGTGTGTGCTCTCCTGCAAGGAAACCTGGGTCCTGGTTTCAGCTCTGCTGACAACTCGCCGTGTGACCTCGGCAAGATTCTTCACCTTATTTGCCCTTTGGTCTTGGAAAGATTGTTGAAATGATACCAACATGCTTTTAATTGCAAAGATCATCTATTAAACATTCCATATATTTCTATATACCCAGATATGCATACATAGAGATATATTAAACATTCCATATATTTCTATATACCCAGATATGCATACATAGAGATATATGGGGGGCATATGTGTGTGTATGTCACATACACACACATACATTTGCTATTTACATTAAGGGAGAACTCAAGCAAGCTGAATGTGAGTTCTCCTGTTGGACCTGAACATTCCACCACTTCCATAGGTCGGCCACACGACACCTGGCACCTGGCATGGTCTTCCTGTGTAGTCTCCTAGAAGGATCTTTCTGTCTCAGTAAATGGTATCTCCTTCCATTCGTAAATCTTTTATTTCTCTGACTCTCCTACCCTCCCCCCCCCCATGTTGAGTTAGCTCTTCTTTCAAAACACCTTTCAAATCTGCCATGTCTACCATCCTCCGCCTCTGTTCATTGCCTCTTGGTTTTCCACATATTTTTCACAGTGCAGTCAGAGTGGCTTTCAGAAATGTAAAACACATTATGATGAGCCCTGCTTAAACTTAGTCAGTGGTGCTTTTAGAATGAAAGTCAAACTTCTAACCTTGACCTCCATGGCTTACCCTGACGTCATTGCCCTCCCTGCCGTGTTCACTACCTTCTAGCAAAGCTGGACTCCTTTCAGTTCTTCAACACACTGCACGCTTTCTACCCTTAAGGTTTTTTAAAAAAATACTTTATTTTTAAGAGTAGTTTTAGATTCACAGCAAAATCGAGCAGTAAATACAGATTGTCATGTATCTCTTGCCCCCATGGACCTGAACATGCGCAGCCTCTCCCACTATGGGCATCTGCACCAGAATGGAACATTTGTTACAACTGATGAACCTACATTGACTCATCATTGTCACCCAGAGTCTATAGTTTACCTTAGGGTTCACTCGTGGGTTGTGCATTCTAAGAGTTTGGATGAATGTATAATGACATGTGTCCACCATTATTGTATCAGACAGAGTAATTTCACTGCCCTAAAAATCCTCTGCCCTTCTCCTATTCATCTACCTCTCCCCAACCCCTGGCAACCACTGATCCTTTTCCTGTCTCCATAGTTTTATCTTTTCCAGAATTTCATTTACTTGGAACCACAGAGGATGTAGCCTTTTCGGATTGGCTTCTATCGCTTAGTGGTATGCATTTAAGGTTCTGCCATGTCTCTTCATGAAGTTAAGTATTTGCTGTAGCCTCGTGCTCTGCTTGGCTTTTCCTATGCACCCTATTTAAGTAGCTTCTGCCATCACACCGCCCTGTTGTATGTTCCTCACAGCACTTTGTACTCTCTGACATTTTTTTTTTTTGCCAGTTCTCTCCCAAGCATATTTTTTTCCATTGATTTTTACAGACAGTGGACGGGAGGGAAGGAGAGGGAGAGAGAAAAAAGTAAAAACATTGATGTGAGAGAGACACATCAATTGGTTGCGTCCCAACACATGCCCTAGGGTGCCGGAGATCGAACCTGCAACCCAAATACATACCCTTGTCTGGGAATGGAACCCATGGTCCTTCAGTGCACAGGCCGATGCTCTAACCACTCAGAAACAGGTCAGGGCCTGACATTTCTTTTTTTTGTTTACTGCAGTTTCTGCCACTATGTCTTGAGCTGTGTGTGCGTCTTGTCGGCCTTATTCCTGGCTGGACCCCCCATTACCTAGAGCAGTTCTTGTCCATAGTAGGTGCTCAGTAAATGTGTGAAGAGTTGAGTACATGAATGACCTGAATATCCATCCCCTTTAATTTTACTCTTCTTTGCTACTTGGTTTTTAAGTGACAAACTCTTTTATTCACACTGATTCAGATTTTGTTCAGACAAAGAGGCAGACATTCATGTTAAGTCACTGAGACTGAGAATTATTTCTTGTTCACCTTTGGCTTCTGAAGCTCTCCTGGTTGTCTGCCGAGTTTAATGGGTCTCCAGACAAACAGCAGTGGGTAGCTCTGGTGGGAATCACTCACATTGTACGGGGAAGCAGAGGCAGTAGAAGATGATTAAGGGAAAACAGCAGAAAAGTATGATTTAACGTTTATTGAGTCACACATTGTACTCAAAGCTGTGTATAACCTAAAAAGCGAATTAGGAGACAAGTCAGATATAAAATGAGTGAGCACACACAAGCACACAAATACTGCAGAGAGGAAGGTATTTCTTTAGATGCCTCCTCTCATTTACCAAAGTGTAGTCTTACCAAAATATATAGGCTAGTTCAGGAGAGAGATAGAGCAGTCGGTGTTTGTGGCCCAGTCATGCCCTGTGGGGCACAGACAGGCCTGCAATTTCATTATTGCTTTTTAAAGAATCTTTCTCTAAGGATAAGACTTTCTAGGGAGGCCAAACCAAGTGAAGCTAAGTTTAATGTTCCCATTAAAATGTTAAAGAGGCTTTATTCATGAATGGCTGAAGCTGTAATTGCTTTATCCTAGTAAACTATGAAAACAGTGATCTCTTGTGGAGACAGTCACCTAGTTCTCTGTCAGGAAGGCCTGTTTTTTAGTGTGTTTTTATTTTTTCATTGTTTTTTTTTTTTCTTTTGGAGAGAGAGGGAGAGGGGGGAGAGAGAGAGAGAGAGAGAGAGAGATCAAAGTGAAACATCAATGGGCTGGCTGCCTCCTGCACTCCCCTTAATGAGAATCTAGTCTGCAACCCGGACAGGAATCGAACTGTCAACCTTTAGGTCCATGGGACAACGCCCAACCAACCAAGCGAAAATGGCCAGGCCAGGAAGGTCTGTTAATGGAGAGCTCACCTGGATCCAGAGTCTGAGAAGTAGATTATCTGGCTTGTAATTTTCAGCGATGTAGAGGAAGTTTTTGCTAGGAGTACCCCTTCATTCATTTATTTCCATTCTGTAGGTCTTATTTTGAGTTCACCATTTGATGACTTGATCTGGAGTTCTAACTTGGAAATGATACAAGATATGATCACACATATATACACACAAATATTATGGAAGGAAATGTCATTATTTCTTACTCTCCCATAAGCAGTAGCTTATTGAGATGAGAATACAAGAAGTACAAAAATGCTGATGTTCTGGTGAGTCTGAACAGGGACTTCATTTGGAAAAACCATCATGTGAATCACAGGGGGAGAAGGCACGCAGGACTAGCTTTGGGTGGTGACACCTTTCCCACCTTTCCTATGCCATCTTTAAAGCCCCACTATAAAACATAGCTCTAGAATTTAGGTAGTGAATGCAGAAGGCAAAAACAATAATTTGTTTCTTCCTGGAAATACTTATAGTGAAATATAGTAGACAAGTCTGATATCATAGAACTGTGGTTCTTATATAGCTAGGAAACTATATTGCTTGAAAGCTCAAAATGAAATTTAAGGTTAGGGGAGGTTAAACCACACTATCTTTTCTCCAATTTCTGATTAGAAAACCCTATTTGTTGAATGGTAACAAGCTAGATCTCATGATATGCAGTGAAGTGATATGAGTAGTTTCTGGGGATTATTTTACAGTAGTTATTCTTTTCATTTTCTATTGATGGGTTACTAAGGTACTTTGTAGATTACAATACGTGTGTCTTGGAGCTATCAAAGTTTCTTCTTCAAGGGGTCAAGCCCTTCTTTTCAGATATGAGGCAGGGCATTTGCTAAAACTGGTTTAAGTCTGAGTGGGCAATGGAGTTGAAAGTTAACACAGGAAGTTCTCTCTATCTGATAAGGTGGGATAGGTTTCTGAAGAGTTCTTTTCTCTCCAGAAAAGGAGCATGGCCATCTCAATCCAATGTTAATGTTCTCTCATAGGTTTTAAACATGAAGACAATGAATTCCAATTTCTGGAACTCTGTTGATCATGCAAAATGAAATACATTTTTAAAAGTAAGAGCTTCAGCCCGGCCAGCATGGCTCAGTGGTTGAGCATCAACCTATGAACCAGGAGGTCACAGTTTGATTCCTGATCAGGGCACATGCCCAGTTTGTGGGGTTGATCCCCAGTAGGGGGCGTGCAGGAAGCAGCCAATCAATGATTCTCTCTCATCATTGATGTTTCTATCTCTCTCTCCCTCTTCCTTTCTCTGTGAAATCAATAAAAATATATTTAAAAGTAAATAAATAAAATATGTGTTTTTTAAAATAGCTTCCGAGCAAGCTATAACAAATTATCACTGCAGCTGGGCTAGTCCTACCTCTAAACTCTTGGTTTATTGCTGTGGAATGATTTGCATTCCCCGTTTTGGGGACCTGCAAACCTAGTTTCTGAATTATGAGGTGAATCCAGAGAGGTTAGGCTGCTTAGGGTTCTATTCAGCCACAGCTCAACTTGTTATGTCTACTCTTCGACTTATCAAAGGTAGGATTACAGTCCTTTTCCTGGAGTAAACCCATTCTGGAGCCTTCTTCACTTGCTTAGAAAATCTTGGTGTCCTGTGATCAAATCCTCAACTCTACATAACTCAGGAACCACTGAAGAAGTGTAATGGTATGATGAAACCACCAGTAATAATAGGGTATGTACAAACTATCGTGGGAACAAATGGAAGGATTAATTTATCCCAGGCTACTGTATTTTTTTTTTTTTTTGAGAATTTTTGTCTGCTTTTTGGTGCTTTTTATTTTCTCATTTTCTATTAGAATGTTAGTTGTTCCTCTGACTGCTCAGTGTCCCTGCCCAAAGCAGCCCTCTTCCCTTCCTAGTTCTTGGAGGTGAGTTATATCCAAGAGCCTATGTTGACCCTATGACATTAATAGGTGACATTAATAAAAATCTGGAGGAAATCTTCAAAGTGTATTAGTGTGTGAAGTATTTTCCTGCAACTAGTTAATTGTGTTGTGCCTTAGGCTTATATTGATTTGTCTGTTAATTGTTTGATTAACATATTCATTTCATCAAATATTTGTGGAACATATACTGTATCTAAGTACTTGGGTACAAGGGTAGTCAACCAAACTTGTCCCTAAAGTTTTGATGATAGTACATAGGGATTGAAAATTAAAGAGTGAAATACCTAAAGAAAACCAAATTGTTTTTCTTCAGTTCTAAGCATATGTGTGAGATTGCCATATCACAGCCTACTCCTCATGGTAGTAGCTGAGTTAGACCTTGGATCGTGAGTTCGGCAAAGAAAGAATTCAGAGTCAAGAACTCTAATGCAAGAAGTTTATTTAACCTTTTAGAAGGAAAGCCATGGAGGCAGAAGAAGTGAGCCAGCTGGGCTGTGTGGACTCAGGAAACAAATTACAGAGGCAAAAGAAGGGCCCTTGGAGCTTAGGAGAAAAAAAAAGTGAAGGATACATATCTAAGGAAAGAAGCGGGGAAGGTGCAGGCATGCTCTAGAGCAGTGGTCGGCAAACTCATTAGTCAACAGAGCCAAATATCAACAGTATAACGATTGAAATTTCTTTTGAGAGCCAAATTTTTTAAACTTAAACGTCTTCTAACGCCACTTCTTTAAAATAGACTCACCCAGGCCGTGTATTTTGTGGAAGAGCCACACTTAAGGGGCCAAAGAGCCGCAGTTTGCCGACCACGGCTCGTGAGAGAGAGAGAGGGAGTGTGCTGAGTCCTTTGCCTTAAAGGTTCTTATCTGTTTACTAAAGGCCGAAATCTTAGGGGAGGTCTTCAGGGGAGGATCTCAATAGAATATTCATCAACGTTCCTGGTGTGTCCTTTCAGAGTCATGGTCTATACCAGTGGTCAGCAAACCGTGGCTCGCGAGCCACATGCGGCTCTTTGGCCCCTTGAGTGTTCTAACGCCACTTCTTCAAAATAGACTCGCCCAGGCCCAAAACCGACTTCTGCGCATGGGCCACGAAGTTTCAATCGCACTGTACATGCATGCCCGCATATGGTATTTTGTGGAAGAGCCACACTCAAGGGGCCAAAGAGCCGCATGTGGTTCGCGAGCCGCGGTTTGCTGACCACTGGTCTATACTGATTGATCAGCACTAGGGCAGGGGGTCATTAGTCACTGCAGCTGGTCCTGATGTCAATCATGGCGTCACTTTGTCTGGGTTTGCTGCTTTTCTGGGCCTGGAGCTGAAACACAACTGAGGTCCAGATGTTAGCTTAACCAAAATTCTATCTCTGTGGTCAACAGACCTGAGGCTTTGTTCCTAAGATTATTCGGTGCCGATCAGAACCTCATTGTCCTGAGGGCTTAATGCTTAAGGGAGTGGTTGTGCACGGGAGAAGGAGGCAGGTGAGTCAGGGAGCTGGAGGGGGCCAGTTTGAATTAGCTATCTGTCTCAGTTTCCCCATTCCACTCACCAAGGAATCTTCTTAGTTTCTTACTATCCTGCATCACGTAGAGTTCTCCATAGGAGCATTTCCTGGGGGAAGTGGTACCAGACATTTTCTCTGTCGCAATCATTTTCGTATGTTTATTAAGCTGTTACGTGTAAGGTTTCTTCGTGGGGCGTTAAGTGAGCCTTTTTGTGTGCCACCTGTGTCTTTGTCAATCAGCACCCTGCTAACTCCGATCTGTGTCAGTCATTTGCCTTGGGCTGGTAACGAGGCACATTTCAGTCATTCCAGGAGGGTTTGGGGAATCTGCACAAGGAGGGATAAGGCTAACAAAAGGGTAGGATTCACGGTGTGCTAGAGGGAATGTACTTAGGGAAAACCGGGGATAAAATAAAATCTTGTTGCCTAATATATATTACATCTTTGTACCCTTTGAGCACAGTGGCTGAACATTCAAGAATTGTCCTGCTTTTTAAAGCATGCTAAAGAAATGGGAATGAAGAAATACATGCATCTAGCTTACTACATTTTAAAAAGGATTATTTTCCCTCTCAGTTCTTGAGTTGGCAGCAGGTTAGGAGAATCTGAGTTCTCTAAGTATGACGATGGAACAGTAGAGGAATCCAGCAATTTTTCTGTCATTGCTGAGCTCTGTGTTTGGGAGAGCTGATAACAGAGACTCAACTCTAGGGAAGGAAAGAGAGCAAGGAAGTGGGGAATAGACCTGTGGGGATAAAAGTGAAATGGGATCAAGGGGGGAAAGTAGAAAGATGTTTGATTGTCCTTGCTTCTCTTCCTATTTCCTGCTTCTCACAAAAGGAGGGTGTAAAATCGCAGGCAGATGGAAAGGGGAGAGAAGAGAGTTGAATTAGAGACGGGAGGGCACTTGGAGGTAGTAAGGGAGAAGGAAAATGAGTCAGAAAAATCACAAAGTGAGGAGGAAGGAGACAGGATAAGAACTATTTAAGCGCAGGAAGAAGAGATAGGCACAGAGAGGGGAGTGGACCCCGTGGTGATACTGAGTGCCTTCAATTGCTCCCAGCGGTACACCTGCCAAATAGCCAGTGTCTCTTTTTTTTTTTTAATATATTTTATTGATTTTTTACAGAGAGGAAGGGAGAGGGATAGAGAGCTAGAAACGTCGATGAGAGAGAAATATCGACCAGCTGCCTCCTGCACACCCCCAACCGGGGATGTGCCCGCAACCAATGTACATGCCCTTGACCGGAATCGAACCTGGGACCCTTCAGTCCGCAGACCGACGCTCTATCCACTGAGCCAAACCGGTTTCGGCGCCAGTGTCTCTTACTGAAGACATTTTCCTAACTTTTGTATTAAGTTGAATGCGATTCTCTTTATGGCCCCTGTATTGCTGGTTGCAGTTTCATTGACACTCTATGTGATCGAATAGCAAATGTGGAGGCACAGTTCGTTATGCTGCCCCCTTGCAGTGTTCAGCAGACTTCTGAGTCAGTGCTTCTTGCATTTGATGTGTGCCATTCCCCCTCGGCTACAGGTAGGCGAGTTGAAAGGGGGAAAAAAATGTTCCTAAGTGGCTGCCGCATTTACAGCTTGTGCATGCAAATATTCAAAGCAGTTGAAAAAAAATCTGGAAAACCATGACCCAATATTTTTTCTAAATAAGGTAGTTGACTCTTTCATTGCTGGTCTGGGTGTTTGGCCTAACCCAGTGGTCGGCAAACTCATTAGTCAACAGAGCCAAATATCAACAGTACAACGATTGAAATTTCTTTTGAGAGCCAAATTTTTTAAACTTAAACTCTATAGGTAGGTACATTGTTATTAACTTAATTAGGGTCCTCCTAAGCTGGCCTTTGCTAAAAACTCAAGAGGCCAAAGAGCCGCATGTGGCTCACGAGCCGCAGTTTGCCGACCACTGGCCTAACCCAACAGCACACTCCCTGTGCCTCTAGGTGGGCTCCTGCTTGAAAAACCTCTCCTCTTCTTTTAATCAAGCTCAGCTCAGGAAGCCCTCCCCAGCATTCCAGGTCTGGGTCAGGTGCTCCCCCAGAGCGCACCAGCGTCCTCCTCTGCACCCGGGCTTCCTGTGCGGACCATTCCCTATTAGAGCCACCATGCCATGTTGTAATGTCTGTCCACCAGACTCGGCGCTCTGCACAATGTTGGTTGTTATGGAATACCTAGGTAGTAGTTGTTCCCTAACTGCTATGGAATGAATGAATAGCCTGTGATGCTGGTCTTTGAGTGTAAAACAAAATTCTTCTAGAATCAGCTATGCTTTTAGATATCAGTTTATAACCAGCCTACATGTTCTGGAAAAGAAAAGTTGACTTAGCCAGCATTAAGTGGCTTTTGGGAAATTTAGTATGTCCCCAGATTCATGCAACTATAATAAAGGGATTGTGACTTCATAAACTCCTGGACACCAGAGGACAGTCTTAAAGCTTCAGGCAATCTATTACGTGTAATTCTGGCCAGATGCATAAGGCACTTCTCAGCCCTGTCCCAGTGGCTCAGTTGGTTGGAGCATCATCCTGTACACTGAAAGGTTGCAGGTTTGATTCCTGGTCACTGCAAACACCTAGGCTGCGGGTTCAATCCCCAGTTGGGGAGCGTGTGGGAGGCAACCGATGGATGTGTGTGTTGTGTGTGTGTGTGTCTCTCTCCCTTCCTTTCTCTCTCTAAAAATCAATGGAAAACACATCCTCGGGGGAGGATTATAATGTGCATAGGAATCACCTTGAGAGATCTTGTTCAAGTGCAGATTCATTGTCAGTTGGTCTCCGGTGGGTTCTCAGCTTCAGCACTTCAGCTCTCTGGTGATGCTCGTGGTGCTGGTCCATGCGCCTGGCTTGATTAACAAAGCTTCAAAAAACTTCCTAGAAAATAAAGTTGGGGTTTATTCTGTGAAAATATCGAGACGTATTTTTATAGTTTGCAACACAACAGATTTCCTGAGAGAAAACTTAGAAGTCTCTAAATCTTACTTCAATTTGGAAATTTGCAAGAAGTCTTTCCCTCACTTAAAAATAGTACTCCTATCCTGACCAGCTTCTCAAACTTCTTTTGAATGATAGTTTAGGTTATACTGCCCTTAATTAACATACAGCTTTATTTATTTAGACTTTCTCAGATTTGGGAGGCCCTGGCCCTGGCCCTGGTGTAGCTGCTTCAGCAACAAGGACTACTTTTAAAGCAGAAATGTTCTTTGGAAGATGGACAGCTCCAGGGCTGTGTTTATGGGGAGGCCTTCACATTTACCAGCTGAGCACCGTGTGGAGACCTTCTCCAAGGGCAGCGAGTTGGAATGGCTGGAAATAGGAAAGGGCAATGCTCAGCTGGCACTTGGCAGGCAAAACCTTGCATCTGCTTACATATATTCAAACAACGCTCTGAATTTGATGTTTGAAGTGTTTTCTAACAAGATAGCTTTTATCTTTGTAGGCCCTTTGCAGCCAGCATTGTATCATATTTATAACACATGGAAGACAGAAAGCTCACCATGCTTAGGTAAAAGGATGGTGTGTATGGCAAGTGATGAGCAGGACT
Source organism: Eptesicus fuscus (assembly GCF_027574615.1). Classification (NCBI taxonomy): domain Eukaryota; kingdom Metazoa; phylum Chordata; class Mammalia; order Chiroptera; family Vespertilionidae; genus Eptesicus; species Eptesicus fuscus. Next base: position 19,482,091 of record NC_072480.1, read on the forward strand.
AATGGCAGGATGTTTGTCACTGGATGAGAAGTGAGTCAGCTTAATTATACCATTGTCATCATTCCCGTTATATGTTTTGCTCACTTACTCCTGGGGTGCAGAGGGCCTGTCTTAGGTGATCTCAGTGAACTAATGTGCAGCTGGGAGCATCGACAGAGTACCTACAACAGGGCCTCTGTAAACAGCCAGTAAAGAGACAGGATGGTCACCTGAAATCTCTTATCATCTTCTACAGGGTTAACACAGAATTATTACTATTGTTCATCTATATTATCTTATCAGAAGGCTTTTATCTTTTCAGCATTTATGTAAATATGTGAATACTGAAGACTCTTTTAATTAAAGTCTTATCTCTGTCCCCTTATCTGAAGTTGCTGTTCTAAATATTCTTTGCTTCTTCTTTTTAAATAAACACATCTCTTACAACTTTGATTTGCCCAAGTAGGTCACCAGGATTAATTTTCCATTAACCTTTATTGCTCCTGTTTCTTTCTAATCATCTTTAGAGGATTAAACAGTCCCCATTGGGTCAGCCTTTGTAAAGGACATGAACCATTATTTTCTTTGATTGAACTGATGTAGAAGGTGGTGATCTGTGGTCCAGCGACTGGCCCTGGCCCCATTAATTGAGCCAAAGCATCTGTAGCTAGATCCACCTAAGGAGTTCTGTTGACCATGGCAGTTTTGTCATTGGTCTCACTTCTTTTGTGACCTAATCTGGTGACTATTGCAAAGTAGCATAAACTGGGTGGCTTAAACATCAGACACTTAGCTCCTGGTTCTGGAGGCTAGACCAACGTGTTAGCGGAGTTGGTTCCTTTTGAGGAGCAGTGAGGGAGAATCCATTCCACGCCTTCTCCTCACTGCTGGCAGCCTCAGGCGTTCCTGGCCTTAAATGACCACCTTTTCCCTGTGTCTTCACATAGAATTCCTTGTATGTATGTCTGTCTCTGTGTTCAAATTTCCGTTTTTTATAAGGCCACCTTTTATATTGGATCGGGGACCATTTTAATGATCTCATCATAACCGGACCATCTGCAAAGACTCAATTTCTAAATATTAGTAAAGTCACATTTACATTTGTGAAAAATTAGGACTTCAGCAACATTTTGGAGTACACAATTCAACCCATCACACTGTCTACAACAGGGAAGGAGACTTAATTCCTTTTGGTTTCCCCTAAGGAAACTAATACAGTACCTGTTGCTGAATCATTGGTTAAGTGACAAAGGCTATAATGGCCATGGTAAAATTAGATTTTAAAAAGCAAAGTGCAGTGACTAGAGGTGAGCCTAGGTATTATGCTGACCTTTGTCCTCAGTAAACTCTTGTTTTCAGCATAGTCCAACTGAAACAACATTAACATGTGATAAGGTTTTTTAAAAAGCAATAACAAGTAGCATTTTTATAAGATATAGCCTTCTGTGGGAGCAAGACATGCTTTTTCTGTTGGCATCTCAGGCTGAATTGCCAATTTACATGCTGCTCTATCAGTACATCAAGATATCTTTCCAGCTAATTCAGTGCCATTTAAATCACACTTAGGCAGGCCATTCTTTCTTTCCAGCTGCATCGCTTTGCACTTATTAAATTTAACGTTTTGTTCCTGGGCTCTCATCTATAAATGCTGTCCTGAAACAGATCTACTGTAGTGGCATCTTCGCTCTGCTCTATGCTTCTTTAGAGCAAAATTATTAGAAGTTATATCTTTTGAATGTTTAGATTTGAGTGTTGATAAAATATGAGGATACAGATCTCAAGGTAGTACTTAAATGACCCATTCTTTAGAGATGTTCATTTACAAAACCCTTATTTTCTGTAAGGGGAGAGCTTTCAGAAAATGTCTACTCTGACTTCCAAGAAAGAATTACTTTTTTATTCCAAAAGGAAGCCTTCTGCTGAAAGAAGGCAAAGGCCAGTGGCAGATTTCCTTCTGGAAGTGAAGCTAGCATCTTTCAGAACCCGGTGAGTTCATTACAGTCCCTGTTAGTGTAGACAGACCAAAGTCTAGATATTGACTATGTAGTTCAGGCCCTGGCCTCCCCCAGGCTGAACAGCAGGTGGGCTGGAATAATTGGCTTATAGGCTTCCCAACCCCACAGGAGCTTTCTTATTCCCTTATTCCTGGGGGTGGGACTTCAGGCTGTCTTATTGCCAATTGATTCCATTGGTCTAGACAGCACTGGATTTATTTGATGATGACAGGTAGTAGAAAATGAATATGAAAATAAAAATTCATTTTCCATGCCAACATTAGTCCTAAGAAAATTGGTAAATCAAGTGACACACATTTATGAAGTGTGTGATGCATCAAAGTGCAATTCTACCAAATGCCATATACAGATATATCACTTCACCCCTGTGCCTCCACTGCTTACTTTTCTTTGCCATTTTGTTCAAGAGCTTACTTCCCTCTCTTAGAAGTCTTCTGTAACTTTCCATGTGAATCTCCTTGTTAGGTTTGTGAGAATGTCTAGGGCTTTATTAAAATTGAAGCAATTAATTTATGACCAAACCAGAGCTATGGTGGAATAGTCCTTTGAAAATTATATGCAGAGTTAAGTGATCAGTTGCATTCTGGTCCTTAAATGGCCCTTAAATATCTTGCTAAGTACTCTAAAGCAGTGATGGGCAACCTTTTGAGCTCGGTGTTTCAAACTTTGCCAAAAAACTGAGCATAACTCGGGTAGTGTGTCCCTTTGAGGAAAAAACATTATTTCGTGATATTTATAGTTTAAATAACATAAATGTTTCATCCTTGGCATGCGGCCGCCTCAGGGCCGCGTGTCATCAGAAATGGCACTGACACGCGTGTCAGAGGTTCGCCATCACTGCTCTAAAGTGTGCACTACTACAATCATAACAGTCTAATAAATATTATCTTAATAAGTAGGCTATTTTATGTGTAACTACTACTTCTCTACTATTAAAGAGGAAAGTAACCAAAAATAAAACCTCTAGTGCCTTAAAAACTAATGTGTTGTTGCCCACTTTTGTTTTGCATTCTCCAAGAATCTTGGTGTTCTCTCTTGGTTCTTCTTCTGCTTCTATCTCTTGATGCTTTCTTCTTTGTTTCTTTAAAATCCATGAGTTTATGTTCAGTGCTTTAAAATTTTTTTATTGATTGATTTTAGGGAGAGAGGAAGGAGAAAGAGAGAGAAACATTGATTTGTTGTTCCACCTATCCGTGCATTCATTGATTGACTCTTGCATTTGCCTGACCAAAGATCAAACCCTGGCATATCAGGATGAGGTTCTAACAAACTTAACTACCTGGACAGGGCTTATGTTCAGTGGTTTTAAACTGATAATATAGAAGTAATGAAGAAGAGCAGTGGGCTTCTGGCAGAGAGCTAGAAGCTTGCATTCTCCTCCATCTCTTACTTCCTCTATATTTAGTTATCACTGAATTCTGTGTCAAGTTTCTATAATGCTTTCATATTTTTACTTTCTTTTTCCTTTTCATCTATGACCAGGTTGTTCTTTCCTTTTTCTTTTTTTTCTACCATACAGTTTCTTCATTTGTGCATTCTTTTGTTTGTTTATTTGTTCATTCATTTATTCATGTATTATCCTTCTGACATGTACTAAAAATTGCTCTGGAGATAACATCCAGGATGTTATATTTTAAAGGTGGGAGGTGATTGTGCAAAAATGGTTGCGATGATGGAGCTATAAAGTATACTTTACACATAGGAAGAACAACAACTGAGTTGGATTGGGGGAGTCAGGAAACACTTTATAGAGAAGATGGCACTTGTGTGGAGATCGGAAGGAATAGGACATTGCCAGGTGAACCAGTGTGGTGGACAGAGAACATTTCAAAGGAGATAGAGGGTAGGAGTCTTGGCAGGGAGGCAGGAGGGATCTGGGTGTATTTGTGTACACCTTGATGCTTGGGTGATGCTGGAGCATGAGTGGGAGGAGGATGTTGGGCTGGATGAGGCTCTGTGATGGGGGGAGGATGAATCAAATCTTGGAGGCCCCCTTACATATTGTTGAGTCTTCCTTTTTATCTCATGTCTACATATTGCAGTTGCAAGGTTCACAATCAGTTCATCTTGCACGCTGCAGGCAGCCTGACTGTGTTCAAGACTGCTTGTTTTCTGCCTAGTTCCTCCCAGGTCTTGCTGCTCCTAAAGGGAAGTCAGGCCTTCCTTACTAACTTAGCACTTGAAGATCTCAGAGGTTTTTTCTTTCCTCAAGCTAGAATGTCCTGCTTTGTTTCTCACACACAATTCCTTTCCCCCTTAGCTTCCATTTTCACAATCTTCCAATCCTTCAAGATCTCACTCAAATTCATATCCTTTATGAAACTTTTCTCCACTCATAAGTACTTTTACCCTGTCTGACTTCCGGAAGAACTTTAAGTGGACTCTTCACATCACAATTTCCACATGCTTCTTTACATCACACATTGTTTTGTAACACTCGTGGAAGGACTGCCACATGTTGAAGGGGAGGGCTATCTACCTGCTGTGTATCCTGTTTCTGCTGAAAGTGCAGCTTCTTCTTGCATAGAGTAGACACTGCATTGATGTTTGTTAAAACAATGGAGGGAGACAGAGTTCCTTTGATTTGCAAGGCTGTTACAGAGGTGGAATGGAGGGATTGTCACATGAAAGAGGCAGTGGTTAATGTAATGTCCAGATGAAACTCTTGCGGGACAGAATAACTGTCTGTGAAGGTAGAAGGATTATATTAAACAAAAAGAAGGGCTGTGTACAGAAAGGAGGTTCACTTTGAAAACTATTTAAACTGCCCCAAGGCTCAGACATGGAGGGAAGAAACTTAGAAAGCCATTAAGCCACATGTGACCGGTCTGGACAGTGAGTGACAAATGACATAACAGGTAAAAACACCTACATTGCATTACAGTGCTCTGCTTCTTTACCTGAGATGGCCTCTGGAAAACTTGATTTAATTTAAGACTTCTCAGTTGCAGATCTGGAGACAACCACAGATTCAGAAATATATTTATGAAAGTCTATTGCCACTGAGCTCAAAAGACCATAATCCTATTAGTTGTGATTTTGAAAAGGGTAAACTGAAAGGAGATATTGATTAAAGAAGTAATATGAACAGGAATAATGGAATTAAAGTAATTGAGGCAATATTGGGCCTAATGGACCTTGTTCTCTTAATGCTTTTCTTCTGCTCTTTGTATTGAGTTGGCCCTGAAGTCGATTGGACTATGTGCACAGAAAGAGAAGGACATAATGGAAGAATTAGTATTGCTGTCTATAAAAAAATCAATCTGTTGTTCTTACAGAAGAACATCAATCAGTCTGTGAAATCAATTCACTGGATTTTTTTTATATTTAGCTTATAAGATAATGAGATGAATGATGAAAAAAGACTATATGCCATGCACACAATAGATATTCAGTAGATAGTTTTTAAAATTAAAAAATGGAAGGATAGCATGGATTTAGTTTAAAAACACCTTCAGTGTAAGTCCTTTCGTTGTGCTAATTCAGGTTCTTCCTTTTACTTGCCTACCTAACAGTATCATAAATGTAGATTATGCAATTTCATTGATCTCTGAAGTGAGTTCTCTCACATTTCTACCGCTGGGCAATCCAGGCCAGCTTTGTGTGACCTTGGATCTTTGCATTATTTAGGGTCTGAACTGATTTTTGGTCACTAAACTTGCTGCCCTATACTGGCAGATTACATGTTTGAAGCATCATTTTGATGAAATTATTCCCTATTCAGAAAACTTCATTGTCTCCTTTTTGTCTACAAAGTTATAGGCTCATTGTTCTTCAGAGTTCATTCCCCACTAGATGGCTTTGAAGAGTTTCTGCATTCAGACACCTCTCACTGCCTGTCCACACTGAATTCCCTCCAGCGTCCTACCCAGACACGCTGGGGCAGACAGATTTGTCTCTTCATTGTGCCATCCCATTTTTTGAACATGCACAATATTCTCCTTGGAATTCTTCCTTCCATATTTATATTTATCCGATTTAGAGTCAGTTCTGCCTAAGGCAGTAGTAGATTTCTTAAAACTGTGCGTTATAAAAAAACCATGTTATGAAGAGAATTATTTTAGTGGTTAGATGGTGTTAGGGACTATAGAGTTGCAGGTGCACAATAACAAAGTTATTTTACCTGCAGTTATTTCAATAATGATGGCGTTTTCAATCTCTATAGGAATATAACATAAAAACCTGAGCATCACTGAAAAATGCAGTGTTTTACTATATCTCTTTTCACAAGCTTGTAGTGAACTAAACTGGTATTTAACAAACTATTTCAAAATCTTAATGATACACTATGGGGGAAAAAAAGAGACAATAAAGACTTAAAGCAGCTGTATTGTAAGCAGGAGGGCTTTTTTATTAATCATTTGCCAGCAACCTTAGTCTGCATAAAATAAATTTTATTCCTCAATCAATTGATCACTTTATATTTAATACACATTATGCAAACTCTGCAGAAGAAATGTCTGTACCATTTATTTTTGAAAACTGAGTTTTAGCCATTTTTTTCTCCCATGAATATGCCTCTTACCATTTCACTGTTTTGCCTAGTGTTTTTTTTTCCTCTGAATACTCCTTTTTAGGTTAATTATCAATTTGAGAATTCTTAGAGGCTGTTCTGAAATAAGGACATAGTTTTACTTCCCATAATGCCCAGCTCATTGTAAGGACAATGAGATACACTAGATTATAAGAACATGCAATTATTAAATTCAGTTTCACTTAAATCCTCCAATTGCTATTTTCCTCACATCTCATTTCTCCTGAATATTGGGCCTTGTTTTACTGTTGAAAAAATTTGAGTAATTCTCATTTTAATGTCAGTTTAAAAGGAAGAAGTGTGACTGTTGGTTTCAGGTTAAAGGTTGTAGTTTCTGACCATTCCCAAAAATCCATTAAACTTATGTTTAAGGGATTTTTGTAAAAAAAAGGTACACACCTAGAAGAACAGAGAAATGAGGCAACAATCTACAGTACTTTGAAGTCTGGGTATAGCTGGATAAGAGTGAGCTTAGAGCTGGCCTGGGAAAGTGGAACTTTAATTTGGCAGAGCAGGGAAGAAACAGCCCAGTTTACACTGATGAACTCGGCAAGGCTCAGGAATTTTCAACAACAAGAACCCCTTGAATTAAAATTAGGAGTAGTGTTTGAAAATTCAGATCTACTTTCCAACTGTATGCAAGCAGGTAACTGCCTCTCTTCTATTCCCACAGGAGAATGAAGACTGTATTATGGAGACTGTATTATTTTTTCTGTAGGGATGATAAAAAATAGAAGGCTTCTAGGTGAGAGGGACCTGTCCAGAAGTGCCAGCTGCCCCAGCCCTGGTTCCCTGGGGCTGAGGGTGTCAATACCTCCTAGCAAACCTGGAGCCAGTTTAAAGCACAGAATGTGCCAGGAGATAGCAGTTGGGAAGCACTGATTTCCAGATGATGTAGAACCAGAGTCCAAAATAATTACACAAAGAGGTGAAAGCAGTTAATCTCTGGGCCTACCATCATTTAACAGTTGCAACTGAATAACTTGGTATTGATACAAACTATTTTTTAATATATTTTTATTGATCTCAGAGAGGAAGGGAGAGGAAGAGAGAGAGAAAACATCAATGATGAGAGAGAGTCAATGATTGGCTGCCTCCTGCACGACCCCACTGGGGATCGAGCCCACAACCCAGGCATGTGCCCCTTGACCAGAATCGAACCTGGGACCCTTCAGTCCGCAGGCCGACGCTCTATCCACTGAGCCAAACTGGGTAGGGCCCAACTATTTTTTAAAGTCTCCTGTGTGATCATACTAGATTTTCCAGACCTTTTAAAATTATTATTATCAGTAGTATTCTTTTACATTTTTCTTTTCTTTTTTTAAATTTTTACATTTTTAAAAAATGTATCTTTATTGATGAGAGTATTACAAATGTCCCCTTTTTTCCCCATTGACCTCCTCCACCCCACACCACCCCCCACCTCAACCCCCACCCTTAACCCAGGCCTTCACTACCCTATTGTCTGTGTCCATGGGTTATGCATACAAGTTCTTTGGTTGATCTCTTCCCACCCACCCCACGCACCCACCCCACCTTACCTCTGAGATTCCACAGTCTGTTCCATACTTCTGTGGTTCTGGATCTATTTTGTTCATCAGTTTATTTTGTTCATTAGATTCCACATATGAGTGAGATCATGTGATACTTGTCTTTCTCTGACTGGCTTATTCCAGGCATTGGAGAGAGCTGCTTTCAGCTCTATTTTCATGAGATGAGATAATAAAATGTATACAATTGTAAAATATAGTCTACATGGAGGCTATTTATGAATTACCTACAGGTTTTATTGTACCATTTTATCCTAAGAATTAAGACAAAGAAAAGGACAATTCATATAAAGGTAGCAAACTTCATTTTTTTAATGTAAGTAAAAGAAGTTGAAATTAATGGGGAATATAGCTTCTGTTTTGAATCTGTCATTGATTATTTTCCTGCTGTCCCTTTAACATACTCCTAGGGAAGTTAGTAATAATGTTTTGGGAGAAGAGTTAGGAAATGGACAGTCACTCTTTCACTAAGTCAGCTGGAAGAGAGGCACTTGAGAATATTCATAGAGAAAGCTCTCTGCAGAGGGGACAGGGAGTGGTCCTTTGGTGCCCTCCGTATTCAGGCTGAAATGGGAAACAATGGTGCTTTAATTCACCGCTCAGTCAATGGGCCTGTTGATTTGTTCTCATTTTCAGGCCTCTAATATGTCCTTAAAACCCTCTCAAGGGTTTTATACTGTTAGCCTGAGGTCTCATCTCTGTGCTTCATTTTTCCTTTTCTTCATTCTCATTGCCTCTTCTTGTTTTATCTTCTGCGAGGTTCAGAGTAATGCATGGTATGCCCTGAATAATTTGAATGAAGCTTGTGACATGTGTTGATGATGTTAAGCCACTCAAATCCTAGAAAATAGCCCCAGCTTACATTAGCAGTTGATTAATGCAGGTGAACCTTATAGTCTTAATTTTTAAAAAGTTACATTTTTTTCCAGTGTTGCTTGAAAACATTGGCATTCTTTTTGCTCACAATCCTGATTATAATGGCAACTACTTGCAAAAAGTGCTAGAATGAATTCTTACTGTTCTGTAAGGAGCAAAGTATTACTTTATCCATTTAATGATTATTTAATATTTAAAAAGCAATTTTCCAAAAATATGTCCATAACTATAAGTAACGTGCATAAATCACAATGTGAAATGTGTTGGGATATGCATGCATTACACAAGGATTTGTAAGAGGAAAGGTTAAACTGGGGGAAGGTTCCTCATATGAGACTTTACTAAGAATGGTAAAAATAGGGTGCTTTCAGGTGAAATCAAGGTAGTGTTCATTCAGATCTCCTTTTTGCCCCAGGATTTCCTGGGTGTGAGCTATGGATGAAACCCACTTTATGATCTGAATTAGGAACGGTGAAAAATCATGGTGAATTCATTATTTAGATCAAGGAAACCCATCAGTTGTTTACTTTTTCCAGTGAAAAATGAACAGGGTCATTTTCTATGTTAAGGGATATCTGTTCTGAGTGGAAATTTGAAGGAGAGCTGGCACCTACCTGTTAGGGGGAGTAATGGGGGTTTGCTACAGTCTAGAGAGCAGAGTGGGCTCAGCAGACGGGTGAGCAAGGGAGCAGGCACACGCCAGGAGGGAGAGAGTCAGGGAAACACAGAAGGGTGTCAGCTGGTGGACTTTGAGATCCGGGGTAGAAATTTAAGAAGAAACATTTGAAACATTTGGAGCATTTGACAACAAGTGATGTGATCAAAATGACATTTGGAGCAGATGATTCTTGCTGTGACTTATAAAGTAACTGTGAGGAGGAGGAAGACTGGCACATGGCAAGGACTGAAGTGGAGGAAGGAAAAGGGAGAAGGGATTGGACTTGGCGACAGGATTGATAGAAAAGAGAGAAAATAAAAAGAAGTTACAGATATCTTTTAGTCAAAGCTAGATTTCTACCTTGGAGAACTCCCCCCATTCCTAGCAGCCCTTTCCCCCCAAAAAAAGAAAAAAAGAGCAAACTATCCAAGATATTATACAGCAAATGACTAAATGCCTTCTGAAATAGGTCGGTTCTCTTCCCAGCTTACAAGTGGTGGAATAGTGGAAATGGAACAGTTGGAAAAAGATAGAAATCTAAGTTGGTCATTTCTCAGTTGCATGTGCTACGTCCCTTCCTTCCATTCCACTGGCTCCCAGGATTCCCTAGGACAGTCATATAAAGGCGTGTGGTCAAAGTTAGTGGTCAGGGAAGAGGGTGTGGGCTGGGGATCATCTGTGGATGCACAGTCATTGGATCTGGGTGTGTGACTAAGCATTTCATGTCACAGAGAGAAGGAAAGAGGCTTGGACGGAGATATTGTGAGCTGCTTTGTGAGAAGGCCAAGGGAGAAAAGAACCAGAGAAGAAGTCATCAGAGTGGCATTAAACCTGTGAAAGTGTTCGATCTACACTTTAATTGGATATTTGCTTCATTAGACCTGACAGTATAATTTGTACTTTTAGGCCATAAATGAAAGGACAGATTCACCCCCCAAGACAGAGAATTCACAGTCTAGATACAGCAAAGTCAAACCCCAAACTGGCATGGTTGAGTAGATATTCAACCACCAGAAAGATTTTCATGAGTCTTCCGCCTTTTACAAATGTAATTCACCCTTATTTTTCTTAGAGTAGACCACGAAAATTCATTTTACAAATGTAATTCACCCTTAAATTTCTTAGAGTAGACCAGAAAGGAAAATTCTAAGAAAATCTTGTATTGCCCTAGCCTGTGTGGTTCAGTTGGTTGGGCATAGTCCCATGCACCAAAAGGTTGCTGGTTTGATTCCCATAAGGTCACATGAGGGAGTTTTGGGTTAGATCCTCAGGAGATGGTATACAGGAGGCAGCCAATAGATGTTCCACTCTCACATCGATGTTTATCTCTCTCCCTCTCCCTTCCTCTCTCTCTAAAAAAAAAAAAAACAAACAAACACACACACAAAAATATTTAAAAAAGAGAGAGAGAGAGAGAAAATCTTGTACTCCACAGTGGTGGAACTATTTAAACAAAGAAAAATGGATGAAGGTGGTCAAAAGATACAAACTTCACCCAGCTGGCTTGGCTCAGTGGTGGAGCATTGACTTATGAACCAGGGGGTCATGGTTCGATTTTCAGTCAGGCATATACCTAGGTTGTGGGCTTGATCCCCAGTATGGGGGGCATGCAGGAGGCAGTTGATCAATGATTCTCTCTCATCATTGATGTTTCTATTTTTCTCTCCCTCTCCTTCCCTCTCTGAAATTAACCTATCCTATATAATCCTATATAATAAAAGGATAATATGCAAATTGACCCTAATGTGGAACAACGGGAACGACCTGTCGCTATGACGTGCACTGACCACCAGGGGGGCAAACACTCAACACAGGAGCTACCCCCTGGTGGTCAGGGTGCTCCCACAGGGGGAGCTCTGCTCAGCCACAAGCCGTTAGTCAGACATACCCCAAGGGCTCCCGGGCTGCCAGAGGGATGTCTGACCACCAGCTTAAGCACAATCCCCCAGGGAGTGGGCCTAAACTGGCAGGTGGACATCCCTGAGGGGTCCTGGACTTCAAGAGGGCACAGGTTGGGCTGAGGGACTACCCCTACCGAGTGCATGAATTTTCGTGAACCGGGCCTCGAGTCTATATATATAAAAGCCTAAGTGACCGTTAAGATCGGTCGACCAAACAACTGGTCAACCAGTCATTATGATGCACACTGACCACCAAGGGGCAGACGCTCAATGCAGGAGCTGCCCCCTGGTGGTCAGTGTGCTCCCACAGCCAACCTCCCCCAGCTGGCCAACCTCCCACGGTCCCTCCCCCCCTCCCCCCCGCTGCCTGGCCCCCATTGGCCCCAATCGGGACTGGGCGAGATGTCTCTGATTGGCCCCAATCACCGGCCAGGCTGAGGGACCCCACCTGTGCACGAATTCGTGTACCAGGCCTCTAGTATTATATATTTGAAAGGTGCTAAGGGAGTAGACTTAAAAGTTTTCTAATAAGAAAAATCATTTTGTAACTATGTGTAGTGATGGATAATAACCAGAGTTTTTATGATGATCATTTCACAATATATACATACATTGAATAATTAAGTTGTACACCTGAAATAATATGTTACGTGTCAATTATATCTCAATAAAAAATTTTAAACAAAAAATACATTAACTTTTACATTAATAAAAATCAAGCAGCACTCCCCACACACCAGGATCGACTATAATATTGTGTACTTGGTTGGTTAGTTCTAAACCAGAAATCCTTTGGAATCTTGTATTAGTCAGGGTTTTCCAGAGAAACAGAATCAATAGATATGCACATTGTGTGTATGTATGTATATATCTGTGTATAGTATATATGTATTAAGGCATTTATTTTAAGGAATTGGTTCATACAATTGTGGTTGGTGGCAAGTCTGAAACTCATAGGGCAGACCAGCAGGCTATGAATTTAGGCTGGATTTCCATGTTACAGTCTCAAGGCAAAATTCCTTCTCCTGCAAACTCAGGTGTTTTTTTTAATGTATGGCCTTCATCTGACTGGATGAAACCCACTCAGATTATGCAGGGTAATCTCCTTTACCTAAAGATTGGTAATGTTAAATCACATCTACAAAATACCTCTATAGCAATATCTAGACTAGTGTTGGACCACATAGCTGGGCACCATAGCCCACGGTGTTGACAGACAAAGTTTTATCATCACACATCTCGTTTTTTCGCTATAGTGAAAGAGCTGAGTCAGGTTATTTGTCCCATTTCTTCAAAGTTGAAATCTTTACAATGGAGAGAGATTCTGTAAGTCTGTAAGTGATTCAATAGTGGCAGTTTTAGTGGTACTGTTTTTTTTTTTTTTCTCTGTCAAATTATTAAATTACAAAAAGTGTTTGAAAATCCAGGTGACATCAGCACCTTAATTCTGTCTCACATGATACCAAATGGTCTTGTCTGCTCTTCCTGGGGAGTGGGTGGCATGCAGTGGGGTGGGGTGGAGGTTGTTGATCTCTCAAGCTGCGCAGTGAGCCTGATCAGCTAACTTTGTGACAATCACATGGGATGTGGGGAGTTAATATTTTCTGGGAAGAATTTTAATGTTAGAATTTACTGTCTTTTGCACATATAAAATTGAATCCTTAATGTTATGCTATTCTGGTTATTTGCATTTGATATGCATGCAAATTCACAATGTATACTATATGCTGAGAACATAATTTATAAACTGGTACTTTCCATGGTTACTAGTAATTTTGGCTGCTTTAAAAATTAATACTTTGAAGGAATACACTTTATCAAGTTTATATGTAGTATCTTTGTTTCCAGAGAAAAATATGTAGTGCATTCTCTACTGGAAGGGTAAACTCTGCTGAAGTGCTCTCCGTGTTTAAGGAAGTTATGCCCAATGCTAAAGACTAGAACATTTTTACTTCTCTGTCCTATGAATGGATTTGGATTAGGTGTTGCAGATGATTGTCTCTATTAACAATGCTGAACAATTTGTGTTTCTGAAGCATGAATGCAAACTGATACAATTAGGTGCGAGTCATGTTAGCTGGTAAGCGCACCTCACATATCAGAATAGCATATTGTGCTTTTAGGTGGAAGGTCAGCTCTGCCCTGCATAACAGACAGCAGGAGCATCCCAGAGAGAGACTCTGTAGCCTCTCTGGCTGTCATTTAGGCCTGTTGTCTTGGCAACTGAAATACGAGAACTCAAGTCATCCTAACTCCACATGACCTTTTCTCCTGGATCCCTCGGATCTGTGGCTCGGTTCTGCCTGGCAGCTCCTGGGCAGCTTTAAGTTTTGTCTTCCTCACACATCTCCAGACCACCCCGGCTTCTCTTCTTTCCCCTGTGGACAGTTGGAACCTTGTCACCCTCCTCCTGGCTTTTCAGCTTCTTTCCTCTTCTATCAGTCTCAAAAGAGGCTTTCAAAACCTTCCTTCCCGCAATCGAAGACAGTCTTCTGGCAGTACTTCCACCTTTGGGTGTACAGCATTCTCTGCAGAGAGTAGACATCCATCCAAACCCAAGCCAGGGCGTCTGTGTGTTGTGAAGCCTGGCGAAGGACCTGAGTGGGGATGAGAATCCATTTTGGCTCTGCTCAGCTACACATGCCCACGGGCACAGCGGCATCTGCCAGGTTATGAGGTGACTGACCTCCCACTGCTCTCCTCTCCCAGCAAAGGCACCTTCTGCAGTCACGCTGCTGAGACACGGAGCTGAAGGGGCACCATTTTCTAACTCATTTGCTGGCTGAGGGGACATCATTTACTAATTTGTAGCTGGGTACCCTGTAAGCTTGTAAAGGCCTTGACTCATGGTATATATGGAAAATTCAAGAAGAAACAAAGTGAAGTTTTCTATTAAAAGGGGAAAATATCAAATCTACTCACTCTCCTTTAGAAACCATGAATGGTAGGGAATCTTGCTTTTGCTTTTGAATTATGTGACAGTATTTGAGGAATTTGACATAAGTATCTGGTGAAAATAGTTTTGCAATAATAACATGTAGGCAAAATATTTTGCCGTTGCTTCTCATCCCTTTTCTTCCTTTCTCTTCTCCTTCCTTCATCTTCTCTCCTCTCCCTCCATACCCTTCCTCCTCCTCCTATATTTTTGATGATAAATATAGCATCTGATCTTATCTAATAAAGAGAGAATATGCAAATTGACCATCACGCTTTAACAGTCAAGATGGCTGCGACCACAGTAGAGGCAGGGATCCCGTAAGACAAGATGGCTGGACCCACATTAGAGGCCAAGTTCCCGTAACGAGCCTTAACGAGCAATCAGCAGAGACCTGAGGCTGTGCCCCCCGCCCCAGCGACAGGCTGGGGGACCTCAGGCTGTGCACCCCACCCTGGGTGGGGGGACCTGAGGCTGAACCCCCACGCCCCAGCACTGGCCCAGACGACCTGAGGCTGTGCCCCCCCACCTGGCGGGGCTTGATGGGGAACCTCAGGCCGCATCCCCGGCCTGATGGGGCTTGATGGGGGACCTCAGGCCGCATCCCCGGCCTGGTGGGGCTTGATGGGGGACCTCAAGCCATGCCCCCAACCTGGCAGGGCCTGATGGGGGACCTCAGGCCATGCCCCCCCCCTGCCTGGAGGGGCTTGACGGGGGACCTCAAAGCACACCCCACGCCCCAGCACCAGGCCAGGGGACCTCAGGCTGCACCCCCCACCCCAGCCTAGGCTGGGAGACCTCAGGCTGCACCCCCTGCCTGGTGGGGCTTGACAGAAAACCTCAAAGCATGTCCCCCGCCCCGGTCCAGGCCGGGGGACCTCAGGCCGTGCCCCCCGCCCAGCAGGGCTTGATGGGGGACCTCAGGCCATGCCCCCCATCCCAATGCCAGGCTGGGGGACCTGAGGTCGTGCCCCCGCCATAGCACCGGGCCGGAGGACCTGAGGGTGCACCGGGGGACCTGAGGCTGTGCCCCTTACCTGACCTGAGGCTGTGCCCCTCACCTGACCTGAGGCTGTGCCCACTGCCTGGCACCAGGCCAGGGGACCTGAGGCTGTGTCCCCTGTTCAGCGGTGCTTGACAGGGGTGGGCCAGCAGGGTTTGGGTCTCGCGTGATTTTGAGGCGTGTGCTGGTGGGTGGGGACTTGATTCTGGGTCCCTCGGTGCACCCCAGACTCTGACAGGAGGAATATTTTCATATACATTTTACTAATTTTCTTTCATCTCTGACATTTCTATTACAGAGAAAGGACAAATAGCAATATTAAAATATTTCCTCTAATTAATTCCCTTTTAATGTGTATGAATTTCATGCACTGGGCCACTAGTAAATTATAAAATACTCTGGGTGGGTCAGAGATGCATTTTTCCAGGCTGGGTTGTGGGCAGCATGGCTTCTAACTGTCATGGAATGTTTAGGAACGTGGGTGCTTCATGCTTGATTTACACAGAGCTCAGGGGCCCAGAGTGCAAGAACTTGAGCCTGGCTCACGTTTGGAGTTCAGACTGATCTTTCCCACAGAAGCTGGGGTGGTCTGGAGATGTGCGAGGAAGACAGAATTTAGGATTTCTCCGAAGAGTCTGGATGGAGGGAAGTGACGGGGTCCCCGAGAGAAAGCCATGAGTGAAGAAATCTTCCAGAGAGGAGACCAGACAGAGGAACAGGGTCTGGTCTGAGTGCCCGAGGGAGCAGTGTTTCCAGGTACCTCCCCTGACCTAACTAGCTTCCCCTCAACCCCCCTCACCCAAAACAGACTCCTCCTCACACATGCAAAACAAAATATGTTGTGGCATAAACTCGGGTCATAGCATAAAGCAGGGGTCAGCAAACTGCAGTCTTTAGGACAGATCCAGCCTGTGGCCTGTTGTTGTAAGAAACAAAGGCTAAGAATTGTCTACACATTTTAAAAACATTATAAAAAGCAATCAAAGAAAAATGTGATACAGAGACATAATATTTAGGCCTATCAAGCCTAAAATGTTTACTATCTTGCCCTTAACAGATTGAGTTTGCTGACCCCTGCAAAGAACTGGTTGGAGATGCCTAACGATTGTTTCCTGGTGGCCCTTTTTGCAAAGAGGAAGGTCCAAGAGTGCACATGGCCTTCCTGAGGCCTGGGCCTTGAGGTTGGTGTTCTAGAGGAAGTTATTTGTCCAGATAATGTTGTCAGAGGGTTGATTATGACTTTTAGATAGCAGTGATAAAGGTCAGTGGGGCAGAGGAAGAGCAATAGAGAGGAAAGAAGGCCATCAAGCACCAGGCCCTGGCTCTATTACTGTGGAGGACCCCCATTTCCCCTACTATCAGGCCAGCTTGGCGGGAGTCACTGGGTGGAGTGCAGAGAACTGGGACTTGGGCTATAGCCATAAACACAGCATATTGGTAGCACAGGAGTGAGGTGGCCGGGGGGTTTTGGTTTACAAAGTATGTCTCAATTTTTAATTGTGAGAACCCTATGAAGCAGACAGAAAGGTAGTTGTTTTTTTTACCTCAATGTATAGAGAATAAAAAGATTGATGCCTCATCAGAGGTCATATATTATTATCTGATGGAGCTGGAAATAAAACTCGGGTATTCTGGCTCCAAATCCAATGAATTATCGCCACAAAGTATTAACTCGGCACCTCACTCTCCCAGCACAAAAGCTTTCTCAATAGTAAGTCTATTTGTAAGTTCATTCTATTGACATATAAAACAATAGAAATGGTTAGAACTGGAATTGTTTTGTGTGTCTCAGCTTAATCACCTCCTCACATGGGAAGGTAGATGCAGAAGAAACTCTTCCTAGAGTGCAAGGTCATGCACAGTACTCCAGGTTGTGTGTGTGTGTGTGTGTGTGTGTGTGTGTGTGTGTGTGTGTGTGTATGGGGACTCTGGACTAGCACAGATTACTTGGACAATCTAGTTCTATCTTTAAAAAGAACTTCTGAAAGGAATAATTTGAGAAATAATTATGACAACCTTAATCAAAATTAGAGATGTTTTCACTGTCTTCCACAGATGTCAGAGTAGCACACTGCGGTAGGTCAAGCAGGTGGCCTGTGCTGGGTATGTATGCCTTGGATGTCAAAAGCCATCCTTCCTACATGATAGGACAGAAGAATTTTATACATTTTCTCACCATGAACATACTTTATTTAT
The DNA here is from genome assembly GCF_027574615.1 of Eptesicus fuscus. Classification (NCBI taxonomy): domain Eukaryota; kingdom Metazoa; phylum Chordata; class Mammalia; order Chiroptera; family Vespertilionidae; genus Eptesicus; species Eptesicus fuscus. The sequence continues at coordinate 19,499,738 of NC_072480.1, forward strand.
CTTTGGTCATAATTAAGTGTGCAGGGGAGCCATTGTGGTCTACAGAGGCTCGATGTGACCGTGAGCAATGGCTTTGGTCCTGGAGTCAATATTGCTGACACATGCAGCAGCCAGCCACAGGGAAACCCATCACAATCACAGCGATCTGGCCATCTCTGGGAGGGCCCTAACCACATCACATTCAGATAAGGAGAACACAGAATGCTCTCACAGAGAATGACATAGGGGGACTATGGGATAATGCTGTCTTTACATTGCTCATAAATATGTTAAAAATATGTCAAAATAAGCCTTAAAAGTAATGCTTGTGAAGGGTGAGGGCAGGAAAATGAGCATAGCAATTCACTGGGTGCACCTTTCCTTGGAATAACAAGTGTCACTTTCTCAAAGTAGATATTTCACCTCTTGCAGTACCCTTAAGAGGGCCAGGTCAGCCATGGGTTAGTGGCTCAGGAGCTCACTGGGATCTTTGCCTTCCTAACTCCTTGTACCTTCATGATTTTAGTTCCAAAGTCATTTCTTAGCCTTCTCCCCACCCAGTCCAGGGTTTCCTTCCCCCAGCTCTGCCCCGTGCATTCTCCATCCCATCATCCTGTTTTATTTTCCTCATAGCACATGACTCTTTCAAGTGATTTTTAAAAAATTTATTGGTTTTGTCTCTCTCTCTCTTACCTCTGGAATGTAAACTCCATGGAAACAGGAGCCAACCATGACCCTCTGGTTTACTGTTGTTTTTTGTAGCACATAGAACAGTATTTGGCCTATTTGCAGTGCTTAGTAAATTCCCTGAGTGAATCAACAAATGAATGAATTAGTGAGTTAATATGTGCTTTTCTGTTGCTCATTCTCACAGAATCATGCCCAGGTATTGGGTTGTGGTCTTTTCCTAGTAGAAGAAACTAAAGGGACTATATTAGTTTTCTGTTGTTGTAGTATTAAGTTACTACAAATTTAGCAACTTAAACAATGCAGACTTATTATCTTAAAGTTCTGGAGGTTAGAATTCCCATACAGGTAGGTCTCAGTCTGATAAAATCAGGGTGTCAGCTGGCTTCATTCCTATCTGGAGGCTCCAGAGGAAACTCATTTTCTTGTCTTTTTCAGCTTCTAGAGGCCACACACATAATCCCTTCATCTTCAGAGCCAGCAATGGGGGTGGGGTGTGCTGCTATCTCTTTGATTCTCTACAGCCAAGTTCTTGGCTTTTAAGGACTCATGTGTTTAGGTTGAGTTTACTTGGGTTATTTAGGGAGATCTCTCATCTTATTGTCCTTAATGTTAATAATGTCTGTAAAGTCCTTTTTGCCATGTAAAGTAACATACTCACAGGTTCCAGGGAATAAAATATTGACAACTTGGGGATGGAGGGTGGTGTGGAAATGTCATTATTCTGCCAAACAGATGGACTTACTCACAAAAGGAGTGGAGGGATGGTACAGCTTAGAGCATCATTTCTCTTCCAGAATATATATCATGAAAGACCGAGTTCCCAATTCATTTACTCATTCAACAAGAAATATTTGTGGAAAGTGTCATATTCTTGACATATTGTTTCTGGTGGCAGAGTAGGCCAGATTAGATTGTTGTTTTGTAGGATTATGTTTGGAGATCCTAGAAAAGTTTACCTGAATTTAGAACTAGGCTTGGCAATCAGAAATTGGGTTATTAACCAAAATGGATCATTGTGTCCAAAAGGGACTTGGAGCAGCTATTGTAGTGGTGATAGTGGTGACAGATAACATTTACTGAATACAGGCTTCTTTGGAGAAATTGATTAATTCATGTGATCTTTCCAACTATCCTGTAATAGAGGTACTATTATTTATTCCCATTTTACAGATGGTGAAACTAAGGCACAGAGAGGTTAAATAAGTTGTCTAATATCACTAATAAGTGATTGAGCTAGGATTCAAAACCCCAGACCATCTGGCTCTAGACCCTGCTTCCTAAGCACTATACCCCCCATCTCCCCCCGCCTCTCATGGGGCCAATTATAGAGTGGCTGAGGGAGCCAGTGAGTGGACCAGGGTGGGTGTCAAGGAGCCTGCAGGGCAGGCAGGGGGGTCCGGTTGGGTGGGGGAAGGGAGGAGATGTGAAGATATGTATGTGCTCAGGAGGAGGCAGAATCACACAGTCCACAGGCACTCCCTGGGAGGGGTTGTGAGAGAGACATTCTGTACCAAACAACTTGCTGAGCCATCTGTTGGGCTTCTGGTTTTCATGAAGTAGAAAGAGCGAACATGCAGAGAAAAGGGTTCAAAGCCCTGAGTTTATGTATGCTTCCTCGGTTACCAGAGCAGAGTCTGGGTCAAGCCACTTTGAGCCACTGAACCTCTGTGAAGAGAGAATACAAATCCTGTTCCTCTATACCTCCAGGGGAGGATCAAATGATTATTGGCATTTCTCTATAAATGGTGGTTATTGCTGTCCACCCGCTTCATTTTAGTAGCTGTAGGGTAGCCAGGCAATCCCAAGAATGCCTTGTAGGAATGTGGTATTCTTTAGTGGTTTTGCCGTAATTGTGTAAGCACAAGTGGCAGCTGTGAGCTCCAGGCTTTATAGAGAGGTACAGACACCCCTTTTGGAGTTAGTGAGCCTCTGCAAATCCTTATGCAAATAATCAATCATACATAATTTCCAGAGCAGTGAAGGCTTTGAGATTTTACCCTGCCTGTAAGCTAATAAGTCAGCCAACCACGGTCCCATACATATTGGCCGAAGACCCGAAACTCCTGGGTCGGACACAGAGGACTTTCCTCATGGCACAGCAGGCAGCATGAGCCTCACGCTTATATCCAGGGTGTCCCTTGCTCCCCGCCCCCCACACAGGGCAATGCAGAGCAGGTCCAGGTCGGTATTTCACACACAGCAGGTCTGTGTCACAGCTGAGGAACAAAGAGGCTAGGAAGTCACCGGGCTTGTAAAGGGCTGCTGACAAGCTTACCTACCCTTTATTATCCTGGTCAGAAAGCACAGAGACTCTCTTTCTCTCTCCAGGCTGTTTGCTTTATAAGCATCCTTGACAAGACTCTCTGGGACAAAAGCTGTCACAAGGCATTGTAGTAAAGCCAGCCATTAGAAACAAATGCATGATTAGCTAAATTCTTTTTGCTGACCCATGAAAGGTGTTTATCTTAAATATACATAATTGTATCAGTGAGTTGATAAAATCTGAATTTTGTTTGAGAAAAATATCCATTTCTAATTCTCTTCACTTAGTGAGTTCTGCTCAATATTTTTAGGATGGTGATTCAGCCAGACTTATTGCTTAAAGACTCAATTACCATGGAGCTCAGAATACCTAATGAGTTGGTAACTAAATGATATTTTAATTAAAAATTATTTACATAAAGTGTTCAGAAGGCATAGGTTGATTGTCTCTTTGATCAGCTTTAGGTACAGGATTAGCAAAAGTAAGAATTTTATGCTTTTGATAATGGGTGATACTGATAGAAACTTATACACAGTAAACTTCCAGGGGAAATCTTATGGACAAATTACTATTTGATGTAAAAGTTTCTTTATATTTGACTTTTCAGTTAATTTCCTAAATATGTTAAGTCTTTATGTTTATGGTTAAACATTGCGGATCTATCATTGCCTATCTATGTGTAGTCAGTACCAAATTGAACCCAAATGACTTGGATAATTGATAAGAACTTTGAATGAGATTTTTTTAGGTTTAAACTGGATATAAGGACCCACCTGGTGTTGTAAATGTCAGAGAGTTCGAGGCCCCAGTGCTGCATGGGAGTTGGTGCAGTGCTATGGACAAGGCTTTGGATGTAGCTGGCTCTGGATTGAACTGCAGCTTCAGTTTCCTCACCTACAAGTTGCCATAATGCCTGTTGCATCATAGGAGAGTTGTGTGACCTAAATGAAACAAGTTATTCCAAGCTGATATTGAAGTCAGTTCAGGACCATTATAAAGTTTTCTTCATTACTTTCAGCTTGGGTGAAGCTTTAAATTCTTAGTTAAATTCCTTTCTAAAGTACTCATTTATTGTCTATTATTTCTCTAGTTATCTAGATGCATTGGGGAATTAAAATCATTCTTTAAAAATCATTCCATGGATATCAAAAGTTCATAAATTGCTAGATGCTAATGGGAAAGTAAAAAATCTGCTCCAACTTATTATTGCAGGCGTACACAGAGCTATCTAGGGAAAAGCAGGGCTGGCTTAAAGTCCCAGAGTAAGATGCTTTGCAGATTTCAAAATATGTTGCTCACTATAAAATTAACTCAATTATTTCCCAGCCACACTCATACTAATCGGGTTTGAAAATATGAAAGACGACAGGGAATACTGGACGGTTACCTTTCTGTTACCAGGGCTGGAATGAAAAAAATAATGACAGCTCACCTGTGTGATGCCCTCAGTTTTACAGAAAATCAGTAACTGAACATTTAAAAAATAATTACAATTAATTAAGGTGACTAGAAGAGCTATGGCAGTTTGGGAGTCTATTTTTGGCAATTTAATCAATCTCTCCAATGAAAAATAGGAAATAAATTTTAGATTTGACCAACAACTTTATTATTATTATTTTTTTTACAAACAACTTTAAAGCTTTGCAATAGGAATGGAATGAGAAAGCACAATGAACAGAAGATTATTGAGTTCTATGCTATTAAAAATAAGCAGCTACTATACTCTATGAAGGCAGCCATGACCACAGAGGTAAGGAGAAAGGAAAAGAAAAGTTGATGTATTTCAGCAGATGGGAGGATGGAAGATAAATGTTAAGGTGCCCGCCTCCTTCTGATGGAATATATAAATCTATATTCCCTGCTACCATGTAGACAACAGCACTATCTGAGGAGACCAGCTTTGACACCAAATGTGTGTATGTGTGTGTATACATATATATAAATTTTATTTTTAGGCAATATGTATTCAGATTGTATATAAAATGTTAAGGGCTTTATTTAGTATAGATTGGGTTAAATATTTACTTCTGGCTAAGTATTATCATATGCAAAACTTTAAAAATAGTAGCATTCTAAAGGGAGAAAATAAATGAACAATTTGCAAATTATGTCAAAGCTAGTCTAAATTAGTGTTCATGGCAGTAATTGGAAAATGTTGACATTATTTCTGCTAACTCCAACTCATTCATTCAGCACTACCATGGGCAGAGTGCTGTACTGGGTCCTCAGAGACTAAACTGATCATCATCATTAGCATATCTTCTCAGCTCATTCCCAACCAGCACTATGTACCCACCTCAGGCCTTGGCATCCCATGTTAGAAACTAGGTTTCTGAATCTAACCCTTGCTTACAAGACCTTGATAATACGGTAGGGAGACTTGATGAGACAAGACCATGTATGTATTTAAATCAGTTCCTTATGGCAACATTTTTTCGTTATCAATAAATAAAGAAGGATTTGAGTTAATTTTTATAGGTGATATTTTTTTCTACATAACTGTACATTTTTTTACTTTAAAAGACAGTGAAATGAATCTTCCTTTTTCTCTTCTGCTTGTATTGTCATTTGCTTTAGACTCTATATGATTGGACACAGATATCACAGAAACACAGCTGTAGCATACAGGAGGAAGTAGAATATCAGCTCCAGTGGAGGAAGCTTAAACTCTGGGCTCTATTAGGCAAGGAAATGGATATTCCAATAAATAGAGTTGTTGAGGCTACAGCAAGTTTATGTGCACAAAGCTGCAGGGTCAGCATTTTTTAGATAGTATCATGGATGAGTAGTTAATTAAGTAAAGGCATCCAATCCCAGTGGAATCTCTGGGAAATGAGGTCTGTGCTTTCTTCTTCTTGAAAACTGGGCCAAGTAGGTCTTTGATTCTATTGTATGGAATCTCTTGGGTCTTTGTACCTTAAGTTCTGCTTCTATTACTTTGAAAATCCTTTTTGGTTGAAATGACCTTAGTCTCAGTGACACTATAGGCTAAATTTAATTGCTCTTTGAATAATACTGTCCTTTTACTCCAGTAATTTCTTCAAATAACAATTACTTAAAGCTTAAAATGTTAGAAACTTTTGTTTAAAATCTTCCTGTTCTTCACCTTATTGATTTACTTATTTACAACAAATGGCAAATAGCATTCCTCTCAGCTTCCAGCTCCTAACTTTATTTCCTGATATTGATTAAATTTTATGATATTTAAAGCAAACAAACCTGTAGAGACAGATAAAATCCTCTCTCTCTCTCTCTCTCTCTCTCTCTCTCTCTCTCTCTCTCTCTCTCCCCCCCCCCCCATGGTAGTTGTTATCCCTTTTTAAAGAACTATTTATAAGATAGTGGCAGGATCTCTTGAAATAAAAGTGATTATTAACATGTGTAAATTTGGGCAAGTTATTAAGAAATTCTTTAAGCTTTCCCGTTTACTCATCTGTAAAATTAGGATGAGAATAGGCTATAATGCTCCTCTTGCGTATTAAAATTTGGAAAGCGTTGGAAATAGTACATAGTACGTGCTCAAAAAGTGTTACCACTGTGGCCGTTATCATTTTGGTCATTTTTAAATTTGTAATCATTTGTATTTGAAGATTTTGTCAATCAAAAGCTTTTTTTTTTTTCAGTTTGCGATATCTTAAGAGGCACATGGGATTTCTTTTTAAATTTTTCTATTACTGATAGTATCTCTGATTTCAGCTAAGTTGATTTAAATGTTGCAATTGGTCACAGGGACTCAGGGCCCTTGAGGGCAGGCGTGTCTCATTCTTCTGTACATCACTTCTGGGATGGTGCATACTCAGAGCAGGCGACCAGCACATTTGGACCAAGCTCTTTTTCTTACCCATTCACCTTTCTGAACTATGGATTTCTGAGGTCCTAAAGCCCGCTTTGGAGACAGAAAGACCTGAGATTTGAGTTCTGATTTTGCTGAGATCTGGTCCAAGGTATGTGAGGGTTCCTAATTGCACCAAATCTATGTTCTTTAAATATTTCTTTAACATTTTTAATGGAGGCATGGGAGAAATTATTTGCAGTAATAAAAAGCAATACATGAATAGATCAATTAATTTATGTACTTTCTCTGGCTAAGGCAAGATCAATGTTCTGGGGGTAAAAGTAGTGAACATTTTTCTGTTTTCCTTTTTCTTGATTTTACTGTACATTCTATATGTGTGTGTGTGTGTGTGTGTGTGTGTGTGTGTGTGTGTGTGTGTTTGTTTTCTAAATAAAACAAGTAATTGGGAGGCATATAAAAGATGTATCTTAGATAATAAAAGATCTTTCATCAGTCAAAGAGCACAAGCCACGCTCATTGATTTCAGAATGTTAGCTGGCCGTAACTGTGGTTACTCTAACAAGAGAGAAGGGTGATTCTAGGAAGATTTTCTTTGCATGGCTGGGGCCTGGGACAAGCTTTTTCCTACTGGAGAGTGCTGTGCTATTTTTATATTTTGCTAGTATATAAAAGATTGCACCGATGAAATTTGTGTTGTTTGGTACTTATTACTGAAGTAACATTTTAGCACTAAAGAAATTGGCTCCTAAGGAACTGGGCAATTGCTGGGGGTGGGAGGGTGATTTGACTCTGGCTCTGCACTTACTGACTGCACTGTTTGGAGGAGTTATTTATTTTAACCTCTCTGAGCATTGGTACCATCATCCTTAAAGGGCAAGTCCAGAAGAAGGGAGGGAAAGGGGTCATGCCAGCCAGTGTCCTCTTAATCAGTTAAATGCAAGCCTTCTTAGAACTGCTACTTCCCTGCTTCCTTCCCATTGGCCAGACTGAATCATATGCCCATGCTTGCTGAATAAGGAACTGGAGGAGCAAGTATTCACTTTTCTATCATTTTTGGTGGCTGGTGGTGCCAACATCTTTTCTTCTCTTTTACACAAAAAGGAGTGTTGGTTGTGGGTAGAAGCTCACAAGGACATCAAACTACTAGAGATTTCTGTTTGTGAGAAGTACTATTATATGAAGCATCCTAGCAGAACCTGGCAAACAGAAAAACTGTGTGAAAATTGTATATTTTCTCATGTCTAATATGCTATAGATTGCTAGATGCAGTAATAGTGTTTTAGAATTTAAAACAAGAGCATACCCACACTTAACGTAGATATTATTTTAAGATGTATCTCATTTTCAGAAATATTAAAATGTGAAAAAAAGCATGCATCCTGGAATTGAGGAGCTCTGGAATTAGATATGATTATGATGAACCTGAAACATTTTTTTCCTTATAAATATGATTTTTTAAAATTCTCACCCAAGGATATTTTTTCCATTGATTTCCAGAGAGAGTGGAAGGGAAGGAGGAAGGGGAGAGAGAGAAAGAGCAACATTGATGTAGGAAACCTGCAACCGAGGAAACCGGGAATCGAACCTGTGACACTTCTGTTCCGAGGGCCAATACTCTAACCACTGAGAACAACTGTTCAAGGCTAAATATGACATTTTAAATGGGGAATAACATAAATACTCAGAGATAAAAACACGTGCTCCTTTTAGAAGTATAAATTAGCTTTGAATGTAATAATTTTGGGGAACTACTAGTATTTTAAGATTAATTTTGCAAGCCTGGCAGAATATGTGTTTTTATATAATAATATCAAGAATAACAAATATTTTCATTTATTGAAAATAGCATTGAAAAACCTGTAAATAATCACTTATTTATGTGAAGGGCATTTTTGAAACCAAAAAGAAAAGCCAGATTGGGCTGACTCCTTCTCCACCTAATAGGATATATTATGGGAGGGTTCTATAATCAATCCCAAAGGTTAAATGATTGCTCCTAACTCAGACTGTCCCAATCAATATTGATTATTTTCAGTTCAATTCAGTTTATAAGCATGAATCAAATCAGGTGCTGACAAATCTTAAGAAAATATTGGGTTCTTAACAATTTGATACCATAGCCAGTTTGTTCTCATTAACTATTTTTACTAAACTTCTCAATATTTTGTGTGCAAGTGTTTGTATATGTCACATTTTTTGTAATTGTGTTTATGTCCATGCCAAGTCTGTACTGTTTGTAATCCCTAGAGAGGTATTAATACTCTTATAACAAAGGAAACTAAAACTAAAAATCCAAATTTGTAGAGAGTTGTATTCTAAGCTGGAGGCCTTAGTGAATTAATTACATACTGCCAACCACCAGCAATGGTTTTAAAATTCAATATTCACATATATTACACATTATTTATTGTTGTTTCATCAGAGTCTAAATTTACATGAGCCTGTACAGACATATCCACACATGTATAAATACATATAAACATATACCCATGCAAACACACACATAAACACATCTCTCTCATATATATACTAGTATTTATAGATTGTGAAACATTCTCGGACAATCTATAATAATAAAAGGGTAATATGCTAATTAGACTGGATATCTTCCGGATGTCATTCCAGATGTCCTTCCTGACTAAACCAGGGCTGGAGAGAAGCCAGCCCAGGTCCTGGGCACGTGCGGGCGGCCTGAGGGAAGCCAGCCTGGGTCCCGGGTGCCTGCGGGTGGCTGGAGGAGGGAAGCAGCCTGGGTCCCAGGTGCTGGAGGGAAGCTGGTGCCTGCAGCTGGGGGAAGGACGGCCTATTCTTGCACGAATTTTCATGCTCCGGGCCTCTAGTGAAATATATAACCATAAATTATCAAAGACCTAGCTAAGCAATGCTACTAGCAGACATATAGATTAAAAAAAATAGCCATTTGTTTCTATTATTGTTTATTACTGGTATGTGCTGCACAGATTTAAACTTTTTGGTTTAGTTGGCAAAGAAGTTTATTAGGTTAGAAATCAGTTCCTTAAATTATAGTCTTTGCTAAAGTACAGCACATTTAAAGAAACTTTCTCTGAATTAGGGGGTCAGATATTGCAGTTTTCTGAAAAAGACCCTAGACACTTAACGATGATGGTGTGAGTTAATTCTATTTCCCCAGGTGAGGTCTCTCTAGAGGACACAATGCACCACTTCGGCTGAGATGCTGTTTCCAATAAATATGGAAATTATGGCTTCTAGTGCTGTGGCCCGGTGTGAAATCTTGTGGGAAATAACTTGAAACTGAGATAGGTTTGAAATTAATTCCTGTCCCCCCTCCCTGAAGTAACCAACCTACATTTACAACATGTACTATTATTTCGTGGCCATCCTGTTTTGTAGAATGAAATAGCCGTGATAAAAATCTCCTAGTCTGTGTATATCCTTGTTGCATAAAGCAGGCTCTGATTTTACGAGTTGAACACAGTGGCCTATGCGTCTGTAAGTTCAAGAGTTGCCCTTTGCCCGGCTTCTTCTCTGGCTGTCTCTAATGACTCTCAGCAGAGAATTATGGTTGGTGTTCTCTTTGCCACATGAGGATGGTTTTGTGGGGATGGATTTCAAAATAAACCCGGGTTCTCAACCTTGTGAAACCCTAGCAGAACTGAGGTGAAGTGTGCCTGCCGTTTTCAGGCCCACTTGTTGAGGAACTGTTAGAAACTCATTATACTGTAAATGTTGGGGAGGCTTTTAGGAAAGTGGGGAGAAACAAGAGATGAAAGAGTTTTTTTTTTAAATTTCTGTGGGTAAAGCGTTTGTGAGACACCAGTGAGCATTTGTTAGTGTTGTTCCTAAAGGACTTGATTCAAATGTGGTGATTGCCTACCAGGTCAGGGAAGCCTACTGTACACGCTCAGAATTTGCCTCCTGTTGTATCTGAGCATAGGAAGGGCTTTGGGGAGGGGGGCCTGGCTTCTGCCAGATGTCTTCAGGGGACAGAGGCTTGTGGGTAAGCCACTGATTTTTTATTTTATTTCCTCCTTTAGGGACCAGTATTTCCAAATGTCCTCCTTAACTTTCTGTATCATCTGTGGTAGATGGTCTGTTCTCTTTAACTCTTTTCACCTTGCTTTGTTCATTTCTAAACAGTTTATAAACAAGATATAGTAGATTACTAAAAACACGTACTAGTACTTGTGTGCAACAGAAGTTGCTTCTGAGTGAATTTAAGGCATGTGTGCTCTGCCAGGGTTGAAATTCTATGAAAGATGAGGGGCTGCGAGCTGAGTCACGGCTTTACTCAGCGGTGCTCCCAAGCAGCAGCTTTAGAAAGGTTATGCTGTTCTCCCTGAAATGAGACCCAGACAGTCTGTGGCTCTGCTCCATTTGTCTCATAGTATCTGAAGTCCATTTATTCCTAACTGTCATCTCAATGATCCCGACTCCTTATCTTACATATAGAAAGCCAAGCCTGGAAAAGTTGTAAGTTGATCAAGGTCTCAAATTGAGCTCTGGCATGACTTAGGACTCAAGCCTTTCATTCATGGTTCTGTTTTCCCTAGTGCTCCATATAACATAGAATACCCACTTGCTTGTTTGATTTATTTGCTTTGATTGGTATATTTTCTTAATTTGGTTTCTTTCCTAGTAATTGATGACTGCATCCCAGTATTTCTTCAGTGACTGATCACCCTCCTTCCCTTCATTCTGCTCCTTCCTGCTTGTCTCCTTGGATCTCTGCCACCGAGGTTTGGTATGCTTGTTACTATGTCTGCTTTACAGAGGACTTGGTGAAGGAAAGCTGCAGCATTCTGAACATCTGTTGTTGAGTGTGACTATCCCCTCTAGATTTATTGGATAAGTATCAATGTCACAATATAGGATAATTTTTACTGAGAGAATATTTATAATAAGAGCCTCAAAACAGAAAAAAAGTGTGGGCTTGAAGAGTTTCTAGAGGTGGCCATAGAGTGGATTGGAGTGAGAAAACTGAGGCCCTGGAAGGTTAAGTGAAGATGCTCAAAGTTAAACACAGGTAGCCAGTTACACTGGGGCCTGGGTACTTCTAGGTGATCCGCCTACTTTTCTGGAGTTATCTTCCCATAATTATGTGAAAGAATTATTAACCACAGTTATCAATGCCAAATCTCACCTTTGAGAAGATTCTGTCTTTTGAAGTTGGATGTGATGATAGGAGAGATACCCTTTTATAGTGTTAGCTGTGTGTCACTGCTGCTTGCATGACCCTGGCATGCTACCCAGTGCTCATGACCCATGGTCAGCATTGCCCATTTGATATTAGCCCTTCCTGATGTCCTTTAGTAAAGCAAAATGTATGTGTCCGACGTCCCAGATCTTAGGCAGCTTGAAGGTAGTTTATGTTCGAACTCTTTTCTTATTCAATCACTTGGTCTCCATTCTAGGAATGAAGCCCTACCTAATTCTGCTGGCTGAACTTGCCCCTGCCCCTGAACTGTGCTACCCCAGATGTCCCACCCAGGGATTGGCCCCTGTGGCTTCCGTATTGACAGATAAATGCCTGCTGACCACGGCAGGAGAGCTTCCAAGGTCTGATGGCCCATTTTTGCATATTGTCCTGGTCCTGGAACTCTCTCTGTTTCTTTTACCTTGAGTTGAGGTCAGTGTGAGCATCATGCCTTTACCCAGTGCAACACCCACACACACACACACACACACACACACACACACACACACTTCGCTCCGAGTCTGATACAAGTTCTGGCCTCTCCTTTTCTGTTTTGTTATGAATAGTTGACAAAACCCAACAATATCCTGATATACATCATGTTTTACCGATATTGGGTAATTTTAAGTACTGTATCTCACTTCTCAAATGTGGAAATTACAGGAAGTGTATGAACTGAACATATATTTCTACATTTAAAGTAAATAGTGGAAGATATCCTTCTAGCACATTTATCTCTGTCAAAAGTCCAAAAACATCACATATTCATACTTTCCATATTATGTTTTTTTCCCCCAAGTTTCTTTACAGGGAATATTACCAGAAACCAAGTTGTTAATTCAATTGTGATTTTTTAAAAATAATAATCATTTGTTCAAACAAAGAAATGCTTATCAGTGGAAATGATAACTGTGATAAATTGCCTCAGCTTTCCTGCTTACCTACTATTTTCTGGTGGCAATAAATCCCATTTTTAAGTCCAAAGGAAATTAAGTTGAATGCCTTTCCTATTTCCCGCTGATAATTTAGTTTTTCTCTTGCACCCCTGCTTGGATTCTGTCCTCTTTCATCATGTCACAGGTATTAATCCCCTATTCATCCCCCACTGTCTGCCTTTATTCCCACTCACATCTCAGCCTCTTGATTTCCTTAATGCTTTTCTTCATTCCCTTCTCTCCCTTGGCTCTTGCCACAGAAACGTTTCCCTGTTCTCTGCACACATAGACAATAATTGGTTATTTGGGCTTTGGGAGAACTCGCACCCTGGAGAGCCACCGTGCTTGATTAGTAAGTGGCAGGCAAACCCACCGTGGTGCAGAAAAGTGTTGTAAGGGTTGTGTTTGCCCACATAGGCCTTTCCTGCTTATGGCCTCTTTGGTCCATTAGCATTGCTATATTATGTTCGGGACTTTTTTAAAATTTACAAACGAGTATGATTATGGTGGCTGATAGGCCTGGATATAGCCTCTCTCAATCTTCCACTTAAATACCAGTGGTGACACAGGAAAAGGCAAACAAATGTAACACTGGTGAGAAATAAGACTGAGAGCCTTTTGCAGGATTCCTGCAGGAAATTTCTACTGATTGTAAGGCTGAGGAAGCTGAATTGCGAATAAAAATCATTGGCTAACATTGGATTTATGCACCAATGAGAAGGCCTGAGCATGTACCTTCTGTGGGCCATGTGCTTTTTGATATGTTCAAAATCCTGTAGCTGATCTTCTCTTTTCTACCAACTTTGTATAAATATGCATAGACTGCAACTCCTAGAAATTTACTCTCCTTATATGGTGGGTGGTGCTGGAGGTGAAGAATAAAATCCATCCCTGGTGGTACGTGTTCCCTTCCCCCCAAATCAGAACCTACCATTAGACTGTGTCAGTAGAGGCCGGAGGAGCTTGTCTACCTAGCATTGAGTGCACGGATAGTGGCGTTTCTTGTACTCTTCGTTTGATGGGGTTTTGGGGTTGAGAAATATGCAATGGCGGAAAAAAGTCTTACCCAGTTACTTAATGTAGTCAAGGATGCACACTAACTAAACACTAGAAGCATCCAGGCCAACTTGAACCACAGAGTTAGAACTAAGAAAAGGATTCAGGAAGTACCACCCACGAGGCATTGCCAGCCAGGAGTCATAGATGTTGTCTGTTGGCCATTTCTAAGTGTGGTAATTTACCTCCAATTCTGCAGTGAACAGACACAGAGATGCCCCAAACGGCAGTCCAGGAAAATGTAATGTTAGTGGTAAGTAGGTGCTGTTTAAGAATTTTTTTTATTTAAAACATACAATTTGTGCATGAACAGAAGCTTGTAGTGGATGTGGATCAATAAAATAATATAAAATACTTAGATAAAAAATTATAAGCTGTTTTTATACTCCTAATCTCACTTACCTCCCCAGAAATAAATACAATTGCCATTTTAGTATTTGTTCTTCTAAATAATTTTTATACATATACACAGTGCCTGTCTACCTCCCTACCTACACACACACACACACACACACACACACACACACTTTTTAAAAATATATATTGCATTATGTTAGTCATATTATTCTGAAACTTGTATTTGTATTCAATAATATATCTTAGAGATTTTGCTTCATATTGTTACATATATACTTTATTCTTTTTAAAAGTGGTTTAATAACCCATTGTATGGTTGCTTCATAGTTTACTTACCATTCCATTACAGGTGGACTATTTGTGGATTCCAATTGGGATTACTATAAACAATAGTACAATGAACTGCCTTGTTTTTGTGCACATGTGTAAGAGTGTCTACGGGACAGATTCCTAGAAGGGAATTGTTGGATTAAATGATACATACATTTTGCATTTTGACAAATACTGACAATTCCCTCTAAAATAGCTACCAATTTCTTTGCTCATCAGTGGGCAATGAAAATGCCCATATTCGCCCTATTTAGACCAATGGAGATGATCAAACTTAAAGTTTTTTTATTACTTGTTAGATAACTTGCAATGCTATGATTAGTAGTGAAATTGAATGCCTTTTTATGTGTTTTACTGTTGTAAACATCTTCAGTAATCATAAAATTTAAATACTATCTTTAAAATATAAGATGATTTTTATTTTGAAATGTGAATTATTGATTCTAAAATTTATTTAGAAGAATAAATGGATGAACTACTTACAATTTTGAGGAAAATAAAAAGTAAAAAGTTAGTAATAGACATAATAATTTTCTTTTTTAAAATATATTTTATTGATTTTTTACAGAGAGGAAGAGAGAGGGATAGAGAGTTAGAAACATCGATGAGAGAGAAACATCCATCAGCTGCCTCTTGCACACCCCCTACTGGGGATGTGCCCACAACCAAGGTACATGCCCTTGACTGGAATCGAACCCGGGACCTTTGAGTCCACAGGCCGATGCTCTATCCACTGAGCCAAACCGGTTTCGGCAATAATTTTCTTATAAGATATTAAATATCTGATATACCCCTGGTAAACAGTTATAATCAACAACACAGTGGTACAACAACAAGGGCTCTAAAAGACCTGGTATATGAAATTGTCTAGAATATGATAGAATTACATCAAAATCAAGGAATGAAGTATCTTGCCCAGGCAGCATGGCTCAGTTGTTTGGAGCTTTGTTCCATACACCATAAAGGTTGTGGGTTCGATTCCTGGTTAGGGCACATACCTAGGTTTCAGGTTCGATCCCTTATTGGGGAGTGTAAAGGAGGCAACCAATAGATGTTTCTCTCTCTCTCTCCCTTCCTTGATTTCTAAAATCAATAAAGCATATCCTGGGGTGAGAAAAAAAAAGTCAGTGAATCAAATAATTTTTCAAAAATGATATATTATTGTTTGATATCATAATAAAACTAAATTGAGATAATGAAGTAGCATAATTATAATAAAACTAGAGGCCCGGTGCACGAAATTCATGCACAGGTGTGTGTGGGGGGTGTCCCTCAGCCCAGCCTGCACCCTCTCCAATCTGGGAGGATGTCCAACTGCCCATTTAGGCCCGATCCCAGTAGGATTGGGCCTAAACGGGAAGTTGGACATCCTTCCCACAATCCAGGACTGCTGGCTCCCAACTGCTCGCTTGCCTTCCTTCCTGATTGCCCCTAACCACTTCTGCCTGCCAGTCTGATCACCCCCTAACCACTCCCCTGCCAGCCTGATTGATGCCTAACTGCTCCCCTGCCAGCCTGTTTGCCCCTAACTGCCCTACCCTGCAGGCCTGGTACCCCCTAACTGCCCTCCCCTGCAAGCCTGGTCCCCCCCAACTGCTCTCCCCTGCAGGCCCAGTTGCCCCCAACTTTCCTCCTCTGCCAGCCTGGTCACCCCTAACTGCCCTCCCCTGCAGACCTGGTCCCTCCCCTGCTGGCCATCCTGTGGTGGCCATCTTGAGTCCACATGGGGGCAGCCATATTTTGTGTTGGATTGATGGTCAATTTGCATATTACTCTTTTATTAGACAGGATAGAGGCCTGGTGCATGGGTGGGGGCCAGCTGGTTTGCCCTGAAAGGTGTCCCGGATCAGGGTGGAGGTTCCCTTGGGGCATGGGGTGGCCTGGGCAAGGAGTCTGTGGTGGTTTTCAGGCCAGCTACGCCCCCCGGCGACCCAAGCAGAGGCCCTGGTATCTGGGATTTGTTTATCTTCTATAATTGAAACTTTGTAGCCTTGAGCGAAGGCCAAGGCAGGCCAGGAAGTTTGGCTTCCTCCATTGCCAGGGAAATCCAAGCCTCCTGCTCTCTCTAGCTCTGTGGCTGCTGTCATTTTTGTTGGAATTTATTTATCTTGTATAATTGAAATTTTGTAGCCTTGAGTGGAGTCCACAGCTGGCCAGGGTGTGCAGGAAGCTTGGCTTCCACCATTGCTGGGGAAATCCAAGCCTCCTGCTCACTCCATGGCCACAGCCATCTTGGTTGGGTTAATTTGCATACTCACTCCTGATTGGCTGGTGGGTGTAGCAGAGGTACAGTCAATTTGCATATTACTCTTTTATTAGATAGGACTAGAAGAAAAATGTATAGCATATATACAGAATATGGTTCTTTACTTGGGAAGGTGTACTAAACAAACGCTAAGATAAAATATATATTTTAATGTACTAAATTTAAGCATTTCTTATTGTATTGAATTTATTGGGGTGACATTGGTTAATAATAATGTACTGGTTTCAGGTATAAAATTCTACAATCTGTCATCTGTATATTGTATTGTGTGTTTACCAACCCAAGTCAAGTCTCATTCCATCACTATCTATACCACCTTTAGCTTCTTCTAACTGCCACCCCCCGCCCTTCCCTTTGGCAGTTATCATACTGTTGTATGTGTTCATGAGTCTTTCTTTTTTCTTTCCTTAATTCTTTTACCCTTCCCACCTAGACTACACTCCCTTCCCCTTATCAGTCTGTTCTCTGTGTCTATTAGTTTGTCACCATTTTGTTAATTTTGTTCATTAGATTCTGCATATAAGTGAGATCATATAGTATTTGTCTTTCTCTGACTGGCCTATTTCACTTAGCCTAATATTCTCCAGGTCTATCTATGCTGTCACAAAAGGTAAAATTTGCTTCATTTTTTTACAGCAGAGTAGTATTCCATTGTATAAATTTACCACAGCTTTTTTATCCATTAATCTACTGATGGGCATTTGGGCTGCTTCCAAATCATGGCTATCCTATATAATAATCCTATCTAATAAAAGAGTAATATGCAAATTGACTATACCTCTGCTACACCCACAAGCCACGCCCAGCAGCCAATCAGGAGCGAGTATGCAAATTAACCCAACCAAGATGGCTGCAGCCACAAAGCTGCAGCAAGCAGGAGGCTTGGGTTTACCCGGCAATGGAGGAAGCCAAGCTTCTCTGCTGCCCTGGCTGGCCCAGGCCTACACTCAAGGCTACAAAGTTTCAATTATAGAAGATAAATAAATCCCAACAAAAATGGCGGCAGCCAAGGAGCTGGAGAGAGCAAGAGGCTTGAGTTGCTTATGGCGATGGAGGAAGCCAAGCTCCCACAGCCCTGACCTGCCTTGGCCTCCTCTAAAAAGTTTCAATTATAGAAGATAAATAAATCCCAACAAAAATGGCTGCGGCCACAGAGTGAGAAGGAGGCTTGGCTCCACTCAAGGCTACAAAGTTTCAATTATAGAAGATAAATAAACCCCAGATACCAGGGCCTCCGCTTGGGTCGCCGGGGGGCGGGACTGGCCTGCAAATCACCACAGGCCTCTTGCCCAGGCCACCCCACACCCCAAGGGAACCCCCTCCCTGATCCGGGAGACCCTTCAGGGCAAACCAGCTGGCCCCCGCCTGTGCACCAGGCCTCTATCCTATCTAATAAAAGAGTGATGTGCAAATTGACCATCACTTCAACACACAAGATGGCTGCCCCCATGTGGACAAAAGATGGCCACGACAAGATGGCCAGCAGGGGAGGGCAGTTGGGGGGGACCAGGCTTGCAGTGGAGGACAGTGTGGGGGGGACCAGGCCTGCAGTTGACAGTTGGGGGGGACCCAGGCCTGTAGGGGAGGGCACTTGGGGGGTACCAGGCCTGCAGTGGACAGTTGGGGGGGACCCAGGCCTGCAGGGGATGGCACTTGGGGGGGTACCAGGCCTGCAGTGGACAGTTGGGGGAGACCCAGGCCGGCAGGAGAGGGCAGTTGTGGGGGACCAGGCCTGCAGGGTAGGGCAGTTGGGAGTGACCAGGCCGGCAGGGAAGGGCAGTTAGGGGTGACCAGGCTGGCAAGGGAGGGCAGTTAGGGGTGACCTGGCCTGCAGGGGAGGGCAGTTGGGGGTGATCAGGCCTGCAGGGGAGGGCAGTTGGGGGTGACCAGGCCGGCAGGGAAGGGCAGTTAGGGGCAATCAGGCTGACAGGGGATTAGTTAGGCATCAATCAGGCTGGCAGGGGAGTGGTTAGGGGGTGTTCAGGCTAGCAGGCAGAAGCAGTTAGGGGCAATCAGGCAGGCGAGTGGTTGGGCGCCAGCAGTCCTGAATTGTGAGAGGGATGTCCGACTGTCCGTTGAGGCCTGACGGGATTGGGCCTCAATGGGCACTCGGACATCCCCGGAGGGGTCCCAGATTGGAGAGGGTGCAGGCTGGGCTGTGGGACAACCCCCACCCCCGCCATGCACCAATTTCATGTACCGGGCCTCTAGTTGTAAATAACCCTGCAGTGAACATAGGGATGCATATATTTTTTCAAATTAGTGTTTCAGGTTTCTTAGATTATATTCACAGGACTGGAATTGCTCATAAGATAGTTCCATTTTTAATTTTTTGTGGAAATTTCATACTGTTTTCCACAGTGACTGTACCAATCAGCATTCCCATGAGCAGTGCACATAAGTTCTCTTTTCTCCACATCCTCGTCAACACGTTTTTCTTGATTTATTGATGATAGCCATTCAGACAGGTGTGAGGGGATAACTCATTGTGGTTTTAATTGGCATTTCTCTGATGATTAGATATTGAGCATCCTTTCATATGTCTATTTGCCATCTGTCTGTCCTCTCTAGAGAAGTGTCTATTCAGGTCCTTTGCCTATTTATTAATTGGATTTTTTATTGTTTTTTGGTCTTTATAGTCAAGTAATACTTGACAAAGGAGGCAAAAACACATGCAATAGGGTAACGATAGTCCAGTCAATAAATGGTGTTGGGAAAATTGGACAGATAGGTGGGGGAAAAAGAGGAAACTAGACCACCTTCTTACACCATGCACAAGAATAAACTAAAAATGGATTAAAGACTTAAATGTTAGACTAGAAATCATAAAAATCCTAGAAAAAACATAGGCAATAAAATCTCGGACATTTCTCCTAGCAATATTTTTTTCTGATATATCACCTCAGACAAAGGAAACAAAAGAAAAAATAAACAAGTGAGACTCCATCAAACTACAAAGTTCTTGCACAGCAAAGGAAACCATCAACAAAATGAAAGGACAACCCACTGAGTGGGAGAACATATTCACCAATATATCTGAAAATGGGTGTCAAAGTAAGTTGACAAAAGAAGTTGAGTACTTCTTTGGTGTGAAAATGCTATTGTCTTCACCGTAATGGAAGACATTCTTGTTTTAAAGAATATAATATTGAAAGGTAGTATATGACAAGCCACATTTTTTGCAATTAAGTAACATACAAGATCCATTAAGGAAAAGAGATTCAAAAGTGCCTTATTGACAGCAAAACAGGAGCAGAGGCACAGCACTATCACACAGTGTGTAAAACCTTGCAGTTTCTAAGTTTTAGCCACATAAAAAAGAAACATAAAAAGTTACATATAGGTAGAGTGTCCCTGATTTTGTTTTAAAGATAATGTTTCTTTGTAGCAGGGAAACTTTTTTTATTGGTCCTGAAATACATTAGTAAGTAGGGCTTCCTGTATAAAATGTTTCACACCATTCTCCTGACTCATACTCTCATCTGGTCCTAATACTCCAGTGGTGAAAAGAGGCAGGGTACAGACCAGAGAAAACATACACGTGACTCAGTTTCCCTGGTTCCCAGCAGCTCCTCTAAGAAGAAGAGGCAAATAAGTCTTTGTGTAAGCTGGAGGAGCCCTGGGTTTTCCTGGCACACTAATGCACAGGAGATGAGTGCTCTGAAGAGAACCCTAACAGTGTTCTCAGGAGGATGCAGAATTTGCAATCTCTTTTCAGAGCTGTGGCCAAAAGTGAACTTGGGTCTGACCCACAGCAGTACATCCTGCTCTAGAAAGAGCCATGTGCTGTCAGTAGCTGCAATTCACTAATCCAAATTCTAACAGTATACCCTAAGAAAAATAAAGAAATGATTTACGTAAAAAGATATACTTTACTGCATGATTAAAAACTAGTGGCCCAGTGCACGAATTTGTGCACATTGAAAGTGAATTAATTGGAAGAAATATTTTAATATTGCTATTTGCCCTGCCCCTGACTGCCATCCCCTCCCTCTGCCTGCTGGCACCTGCCTTGGTTGGCCTGGCGCTGCCCACCCGCTAGCTCCATCCCCTGCCAACTGGTATTCTACTGTTTGGTCAATTTGCATAGTATCCTTTTATTATATAGGACTAGAGGCCAGGTGCACGAAATTCATGCACGGAGGGGGGTTGTCCCTCAGCCCAGCCTGTACCCTCTCCAATCTGGGACCCCTGGAGGGATGTCCAACTGCCCTCTCACAATCCAGGACTGCTGGCTCCCAACTGCTTGCCTGCCTGCCTTCCTGATTGCCCCTCACCACTTCTGCCTGCCAGCCTGATCACCCCCTAACCACTCTGCTGCCAGCCTGTTTGCCCCCAACTTCCCTCCTCTGCCAGCCTGGTCACCCCTAACTGCCCTCTCCTGTAGGGTTCATCACCTCCAACTGCCCTCCCTTGCAGGCCTGGTCCTTCTCAACTGCCCTCCCTTGCAGGCCGGGTGCCTCCCAACTGCCCTCTCCTGCTGGCCATCTTGTGGTGGCCATCTTGTGTCCACATGGGGGCAGGATCTTTGACCACATGGGGGCAGCTATATTGTGTGTTTCAGTGATGATCAATCTGTATATTACTATTTTATTAGATAGGATAGAGGCCTGGTACAGGGGTGGGGGCCAGCTGGTTTGCCCTGAAGGGTGTCCCGGATCATGTGGAGGTTCACTTGGGGCATGGGGCGGCCTGAGTGAGGGGCCTGTGGTGGTTTGCAGGCTGGCCACACCCCCTGGTGACCCAAGCGGAGGCCCTGGTATCTGGAATTTATTTTCCTTCTACAATTGAAACTTTGTAGCCTGGAGTGGAGCCAAGCCTGGGGCTCCCTCCGAGGCTGGCAGCCATTTGTGTTGGGGTTATAATTGAAACTTTGTTGCCTTAAGCGGGTGGGCCCGGCCAGGGTGTGTGGAAAGCTTTGCTTCCCCTGTTGCCGGCAACAACCCTGGCCTGCTCTCTCAAGCTCCATTCTGCCGCCATTTGTTTGAATTTGTTTACCTTCTATAATTGAAACTTTGTAGCTTGAGTGGAGGCTTAGGCCTGGCAAGGGCAGGTGGAACGCTTGGCTTCCTCTGTTACCTAGGAAACCTTGCTCTCTGTGGCTGTAGCCATCTTGGTTTGGGTTAATTTGCATGCTGGCTCTGATTGGATGGTGGGCGTGGCTTGTGGGTGTGCCAGAGGTGTGGTCAATTTGCATATTTGTCTATTATTAGGTAGGATGGCAAAAATGTAGACACCTTCAATTAAAAGAATGTTTAAATAAATTATGGCACCTTCTTAAGGTAGAATATTATTATAGACGTTTAAGACTTGTGTTTTTAAAGACCATTTAACCAAATGGGAAAACATTATTAGGTGAATAAAGCAGGGTCCAAAATGGCATTTATAGTATGAGCCCATTTTAGAAAAAGAAAAAAAAAATATAATTGCATAGGAATAAACTAGAGTGGACTGTTTTAAAGAAAATTTAACAGTAGTTTCTAGCTAGATGGTATTATGTGGATTTATATTTTTATGCATTTCTTTTTCCCCCAAAAAAATTCTACTGTGAGCAAGTATTTTATAAGAAGTGTGTATGCATATACACACATCCTCATACCCTACCGTTAGGTTTACACGGAGTTAATTATTTTAGTTCATGTATATGTGATTCTCTGTAGAGAAAAGCAGGAGCTTCCATTAAAAAAGCAAACAAAACCCATTTGAGTGACTGTGTATTAATGTCAATAAGCTTACCAAAGGAGGCTGTTTTTATTGTATTCCTGTTTTAAATGACAGGGCTTCTGCGTTGTATTTCTATCTTGTTCTTCTTAGAATATTCTGTTTCAACTAGTGTTCAAAGTAGCATTTAAGGACAATGAGGCAAAACTGTCTGGGAGATAAACGTGGTGTTATCAAGTCTGAGGGTAAGTGAACATGGATTCTCATCTAAGAAAACTACTATTGCTCATTCTTGATTTTCTCACATATGTTGTGAGTGTCTGTCTCTGAAAAGAAACAACTGATAAAAGGTGTGCACTCGCCCTAGCCAGTTTGATTCAGTGGATAGAGCGTCAGCCTGTGGACTGAAGGGTCCTAGATTTGATTCTGGCCAAGGGCACATGCCCGGGTTGTGGGCTCGATCCCCAATGGAAGGCGTGCAGGAGGCAGCCAATCAATGATTCTCTCATAATTTATGTTTCTATCTCTCTCCCTCTCCCTTCCTCTCTGAAATCAATAAAAGAAATATATATATTTTTAAAAGGTGTGCAGTCAAGGCTTCTCTGAAAGATGGAAGTTCCCATACACATATTCTCCAAACGCTGGCTAAAACAGACAGTAACAAGCATGCATAGTGGTGGCAGGGGGGTTGAGGGGATGGTGAGACAGGAGAATACAGCCAATATCAAGAAAGTTTTGTCACATATAGTCTGATTTAAAATTAATTAAAAGAGAAAACCAGGAATTGGAATAAAATTTCCCTTCTCATGTCTCTGTGTAGCATTCATTTCTGTAAGTGGAGGAGGTTTAGAAAAGCTCCACTAATAGCATTCAAGTTAGATAAGCAGGGACGGGGTGGAAGGCAGGCAAGTGAAAGAAGGAGTGCGTGTACTGAAAGCTTCCTTCTGAATGGCAGTCATTAGTTCTTTTCTACCCGATAAGAAAGAATTTCCTATAAGAAATCTTCAGTTGACTCTAAAATGTCATGGAATCCCTATAACCTGGGAAAATTAGCTGTGAGTGCAAAAATAGATGCCGATTTCTGTAATGAAAACCAGTAGCATAAAGCAAGAGCAATTGTCTGGAAGTGTAAATTGGTATAATATCTGTGGAAGGCAATTAAGTAATAGCTAATAATAATCTAAATAAAAAATGCAGACTTTCACTGGGTAATTGTAGTAGATACCCTTTCCTGTTCCTTTCACTAACTACAAATGAGAACCCTGGGACATCATACATAGAACAAATAGATGATTCTGAAATGTGAAGAAGAGAAGCAGGCAGACTGGTTAAGGGACATCAGGACCAGCAGAATGACCCAGTGGTGTGTTCCCTATATTTCCTTCTTGCCTCAATATCCAAAACTTGATGTGGAGGAAGCCAGCAACCTGGCAGTTCAGTGCTACAGACAAAAAAGCCGCAATAAAGTCAACTCTTTCCATCAGAAAAGTAAGTAAAAGAGCATAGCAAGATAGAACAGTTTTAGAGGATGACCTCTCCATTCCACCAGACAACGGGGAAAAACTGGCCTCACCGCACCATGCCAGGAAAAGCTGAGTGGGGAGTCTAGACTTGTACTCTCCAGAGGCTGTGTCGATATTCCTGCTGAGGTGGCATCAGAGGCAAAGTAGGGAGCCAGGACTTTCATCCCCACTGGTATTGAATTGCTCCTCTCCTCTGCCTTGCTGCAGTATCAATAGAGATCATTTGGGGCACCTTGACTTTCACCCCCATCTGGTAAAAAGTAGGTACAATCTATCCGTACCTTCGCTACACCCACAAGCCACGTCCACCAGCCACACCCACCAGGAAACCGTTGCAGGGACTCTGGGGTTCGGCTGAGCCCAAGGACGCTGCCCGGGGCCAAGCCCCGACCCTGAAAGAAGGCAGAAGGCGGTGGCCACAGTCAAAGCCTGGGTCCCCAGTGCCGGCAGAAAACTGGTACAGGCAGCCAGGTGAATGAAGGTCTATTGCACGAATCTTCGTGCAAACGGGCTGCTAGTATATATAAAAGCCTAAGCGACCATCTGACTTTTCGACCGTCAGACTGGTAGCTATGATGCACAATGACCACCAGGGGGCAGATGCTTCAGCCGGTAGCTATGACATGCACTGACCACCAGGGGCATATGCTCAATGCAGGAGCTGCTGAACTGCAGTGACTTGGCATCTGCGGTTCTCGGTTAACGCACCCGGAACCAGAAAGGAGGGAGCCCGATTCCGGGGTGCATCTTCTAAGAACCACTCTCTCACAATCCGGGACCCCTCGGGGGATGTCGTAGAGCCAGTTTCGGCCCAATCCCCGCAAGCCAGGCCAAGGGACCCCACCGGTGGACAAATCCATGCACCGGGCCTCTAGTATAATCATAAAGGAAAAGAATTATGGATTTAGTCATATAAAGGTTTACCCTTTTGTATGACCAAAATAGCAGTACTGAAATATATAAACTATATAAAGTGATACAAGCCTATGCACAAGAGAGTGGCAAAACAAATTGCAAGATAGTTATATAAAATTGATTACTACATAGCAACAAAAATCACTAAAACCATCAATACAAGGAGCAGCATTGATAATCTCAAGGGTATGGTGTTGAGCCAAAGAAGCTATTTGCAAAACAATCTGTAGCATTACATGTCAGAATACTGATTAGTTTTCCAGAGGAAGGATGGAGTAATGACTGGCAGGGACATGAGGGGGCTTCCATGGTACTGCTAATGTTCTGAATTTGGGTGATAGTAAAGGTGATACAGGTTGGTGTTTGCTTTGTGATAATGCATAAAGCCATATACTACTCTGTGTGCATATTTTATGTTAATGAAGTAGTTTTAGGAACAAACATACAAATAAGAGTTTTTGGCTGTCATATTGGCAAACAGTTTTTTAAATGAAATCTTATTTTGGTTACACTATATATGATAACAATTTTCAAAAGACAGGCTGTTAAATGTATTGCTAAATTTTATTCAACAATTTCCATTAAAGAAATTTATCCTAAGAAGAGAATGAGAAAATTAGAAGGGGAAGCTTCCAAAGATATCTTATGGAAACAATATAATAGTAGCTTTGTTTGTAAAAATGAAAAATCATATGCAAACTAAATGCCCAGCATTAGGAGTTTAACTAATAATGGTGCATGTGGAATATGTTGTAGCCAGATATACTGAGGCAAGGCTAATTTTATTGGTGACAAAAAATAACAATTTTCAGGTCTGTTTCTCTCATACTTACACACATGCACACATATACACACTCAAAGTCACATTTTTAAAAACACCCGAAACACTAGTCACTAAAATGTCAACAGAATTTATTTAGGTTTTTGTGGGATATTTTTTACTCTCTTCTTTTTTTTTAACCTTTGTATATCTAAAAAAAAAAAAAAAAAAAGTACACTTTTAAACTCCTGAAGAAAATAACAAAACAAAAGTAAACAGAAACACCTGAAAAGTATTTTTGTATATTTCCTCCAGTTAATTTCCCCCTGACCCTGGCGTTAATTAGGTTTTGAAGTTAAAATGGAAGGAAAAAAGAAAGGGAAGAGAGAGAAATTTGAATAAACCATATGTTTGTTAAGTTTAATGGTATTAAATGATAATATTGAAAAATATGAAATTTATTGCTAAGAGTTTTTCTTTCTTACAAATAAGAATTATTTATGTCATTTTTCATTTAAGTTATAGTTGTTTACCAGTATAGATTAAATGGTAGTGATGTAATTCTAAGTATTTTCTAGTGTATTGAAAGAAACTAAAAAGTCTTGGATACTCCAAACTTAAAAACAGTTTTCATAATTTACTAGATCAGGGATGGTCCCAGGTTTTATGAAGTTTTAAAGTTATATAGTTTTTAAGAAAAAAAGAACCGGGTTTTGAGTATAATTCTAGTTACTGATACTTTGTAGGAGCTTATAGGAATGGGGGCTCTGGCACTTTAGTTTCCTTCAATTCATGCAGAAGTTATTTGTTAAGATGTGAGCTGTATTTACAGATGCCCTAGTCCCTCTTTTTTTTGATAGAGTTATTGCCTAATATTATTGTTATGATAACACATCTACTTATACAATTTAAAGATACCGTATGGAAATAAATTCATTAAAATACAAAGAGAGAATATGTGTTTAAACCTTACTGTGGAAGGCTGTTAAGCTTACTGATGTTTTAAAGCCCTATACATATAATAATTGGATTTATTTATTGCTCTTATTTTAAAGAAAAAGTAAACCATTTATTTAATAAGTACATATTTGATTAATATTATTTATTTACTCCTGTAAATAGCTGTGTACTCAAGAACTTACCCCTCTCCCAATTCTAAAATCTAGCTTTAAAATATATTTAGATTTCATACTAGGGCCTCTCAAACTTCAATGTACATCCAAATCATCTCAGGGTCTTGTTAAACTGCAGGTTCTTATGCATTGGTTCTGGAGTGGCGTCTAGGATTCTGCATGTTTGGCAAGCCCCATGGGATTCCTCTGTAGCTGGTCTGCAGACCACACTTGGCGGATGGCAAGGCTCCGCAGCATTCTAACTGTCCCCAGCATCCCCCCCATCAGAAGTGGGGGGGGGTGCCCTCATGCCCTCCACAGGGAGGGGACTGTTTGTTTTGGTCTAGTGGCCCTTCTGGGCAGCTGGTGGTTATGCAACCAGGAATGTAAGTGTAGGATCTAGATTACTTGAAGCAAGTATCACAGCCAAGGACAGCAGATGTGTGCGAGAGAATAAGGGTGAGAGAGCAAGCACCAGCGAGCCAGTGCTGAGAAAGGCACTTCGGCACCCCCTGCTCTGGGGAGCTGTTCATGAGTACATTGACAGGCGGGCTGCCTTCGTACTGGGCCTGTCATCAGACGCACAGGTGAGGCAGTACGTGTGAAGCTCTTTGGGGGATTTAGAAGTTTAGAAAAAGAGACTCCGAGTTGTTAAACTCCGATCACACAGATGTGGGTGTTTCCATTTCAGGGTTTAGGGCATGCTGAGTGCGGTGACAGCCCTTCCAGCAGGCAGCCTGTCCTACCTGTGACTTCTGGGATTATCGTCTGGAGCCGACTGCGGCCAGTGTTTCTCGGGTTCCTGGTGCCAAGGTAAGAAGTCTGTGACATTGCGCTCGTGTGCTGTGAAGCTCACTGCAGATTCCTGGTGGAGCAGCACAGGATGGAGGGCTCCGGAGAGGCTGCTTTTGCAACACTCTTCCAGCAATAACAGAGATAGGACTTAGTGTTACCAGGGTTTACGAGAGAGCACTAGATGCTCTGGTCTCCTACTTTGGATATTATGCATATCTAGGAGAGATAATCCATGCTTTCTAAATTGTAGTAAAAAAAAAACTAACACATAACATAATATCTATCTTCTTAGCAAATGTTTAAGTATTCAAATAGGACATTGTTAACTATAAACACACTTTGTACAGCAGATCTCTAGAATGTATATTCATCATACAAAACTGAAACTCTAAATCCATTGAAACTCCTATTTTCCCTTCCCTCCAGCCCCTGATAACCACCGTTCTACTTTCTGTTTCTTAGCGTTTGACTACTTTACATACCTCCTGTAAGTGGAATCATGCGATATTTGCCCTTCTCTGTCTGGTTTATTTCACTTAGCATTATGTCCTCAAGGTCACCCACGCTGTGGCAGATGGCAGGATTTCCAATTTATGGCTAAAAAATATTCTATTGTGCGTGAGTGGGTTTGTTTGCTACATTTTCTTTTTCATCCACCGGTGAACTTTTAGATTGTTTCTACATTTTGACTTTTGTGAATAATGCTATAATGAACATGGGAGTGCAGCTATCCCTTTGAGAGCCTGACTTTAATTCTTTTGGATATATGTCCGGAAGTAGACTTGCTTGACCATATGGTAGTTGTATTTTTGAGGAGCATCCTTGCTGTTTTCATCAGCAGCTGCACCATTTTACATTCCCACCGACAGTGCACAACGGTTCTGATTTCTCCAGGCCTTCACTGGCACTTGTTGGTTTCTGTTCCCCCCCCCCCCTCACTTTTAAAATAATGGCCATCCTAACAGATATGAGGTTATATACGTCATTGTGGTTTTGATTTACATTTTCTGAGGATTAGTGATTTTTGAGTATCTTTTCTTATACCTGTTGGCCATTTGTGTATCTTCTTTGGAGAAATGTCTATTTAAGTGCTTTGCCTCTTTGTTGGGTTATCTGTGTTGTTTTAATCAGTTTTTAAAAAATATATTTTTATTGATTTTCTACAGAGAGGAAGAGAGAGAGGGATAGAGAGCTAGAAACATCGATGAGAGAGAAACATCGATCAGCTGCCTCCTGCACACCCCCCACTGGGGATGTGCCCGCAACCAAGGCACATGCCCTTGACCGGAATCGAACCTGGGACCCTTGAGTCCCCAGGCCGACGCTCTCTCCACCGAGCCAAACCGGTTTCGGCTAATCAGTTTTTTTGATGTTTTTGTTTTATTTTGTTTTACTATTGAGCCGTAGGAATTTCTTATAGATTTTGGATATTAACTCCTCATTAGGCACATGTTAACTCCTTATTAGGTTTGCAGATATTTTGTCCCAATTTGTAAGTTGACTTGTCACTCTGTTGACTGTGACATTTGCTGTGCAGAAGCCTCTTACTTTGATGCAGTTCTACTTGTCCATTTTTGCTTTGGTTGCCTATGCTTTTGTTATATCAAAAATAAACATATAAACAAGTAAACAACCCATTGTCCAGACCAATGTTATGAAGTTTTCTCCTATGTTTTCTTTTATGAGTTTTATAGTTTTAGGTTTTATAGTTAATTATGTAATACATTTTGAGTTTTTTTTTTTTTTTTTGTAAATGGTATAAGACAGTGACTAATTTCATTCTTTTGCATGTGGACCTCCAGTTTTCCTAGAACCATTTGTTGAAGAGAAAGAATAATCTTTCCCCATTGCATAGTCTTGGCATCCTAGTAAAACATCATTTGACTATGTATGCCTGGGTTTATTTCTGGGCTCTCTATTCTATTCCATTGTCTGTATGTCTGTCTTTATGCCAGTTTCACACTATTTTGATTACTATAGTTTTATAATATGTTTTGAAGTCAGGAAATATGAGGACTTCAACGTTGTTCCCTGCCCCTTCAAGATTTTTTTACACCTTTGTGGTTATATAAATTTTTAAAAAATATTTTCTCTATGTCTGTAAAAATATCATTGGGATTTTGATAGGGATTGCATTGAATATGTAAATTGCTTTGAGCAGTATGGACATTTTAACAATACTAAGTCTTTCTAGCCATGATTTCTTGCCACTTATTTGTCTTCTTTAATTTCTCTCTTCAATGTCTTATACTTTTCAATGTGTCTTTCACTTCTTTGGTTAAGTTTATTTCTAAGTATTTTATTCTTTTTCATGCTATTGTTAATGGATTGTTTTAATTTCTTTTTTGCGTTGTGTGTTGTTAGTATACAGAAATACAACTGATTTTGTATGTTGATTTTGTATCTCAGAACTTTGCTGAATTCATTTATAAGTTCTAATAATTTTGTAAATATGTAGAATCTTTGAGGTTTTCTACATATAAGATCATGTTATGTATAAACAAAGATGCTTTATTTCTTCTTTTCTGGTTTAGATGCCTTTTATTTCTTCTCAACTGCTCAGGCTAGTACTTTCAGTACTATGTTGACTAGAAGTGGTATTCTAATCTTGTTCCTGATCTTAGAGGAAAAGTTTTTAGTTTTTCACAATTGCTTATGATCTTAGTGATGGGCTTTTCATATATGGCCCTTATAATGTTGTTATTTTTCTTCTATTTCTAATTTCTTCAGTGATTTGTTTGTTTGTTTTAATCATGAAAGGCTGTTAAATTTTGTCAAATGCTTTTCTTGTGTCGGGATTTTCATGTGATTTTTATTCCTCATTTTATATTAATATGTGTATCACATTGATGGATTTTCAAATGTTGAATTATTCTTGTACCCCAGGGATACATCCCATTTGGTCTTTGGGATATGATCCTTTTAATGTGCTGTTGATTCCAGTTTTTTAGTATTTTGTTGAGGATTTTTACATCTTTATTTATCAGAGATATTGGCCAATAGTTTTCTTTTCTTGTAGTATTTTTGCCTGCTTTTGTTATCAGGGTAATGCTGCCTAATCAAGTGAGTTTGGAAACATTCCATCCTCATCAATTTTCTGGAAGATTTTAGGAAGGATTGGCATAATCTTTATTTAAATGTTTGCTAGGATATACCATTGAAGCTATCTGATCCTCGGCTTTTCTTTGTTGGGATTTTTTGGTTACTGATTCAATCTCCTTATTCATTATAAGTCTGTTCAGATTTACTATTTCTTCATGAATCACTCTTATTGGTTGTATGTTTCTAGGAATTTATTTCTTCTAGATTATTCAAATTGTTGGCATATGATTATTCATAGAAATCTCTTATAATCCTTTTCATTTCTGTGGCACCGGTTGTAATATCTTCTCTTTCATTTCTAATATTGTTTACTTGAATCTTCTCTTTTTTATCTTAGTTTATCTAAAGGTTTATCAGTTTTATCTTTTCAAAAAATCAACTCTTAGTTTCATTGATTTACCAAGTTTTAAAATAGTTTTAATGAAATGTAATTTGCATACCATAAAGTTCACTCATTTTAAGTATATAATTCAATGGTTTTTAACATATGTACAGAGTTGTGTAACCATTATCACAATCTAATTTTAGAACATTTTCATCTTTCAAAAAAGTAACTGTGTATTCATTAGCAGGCTGAGCCATATTTAACTATATAAATATTATGGACTTCTGAGAAGCTATTTTTGACTGAAATGAATATGAATAACTTTGAGAATCAATTTTTGACTGTATTTAATATGATGAATTTTGTATATGGTTTTGCTAACAATAAAATTTATTAAGATAATATTTGATTGTTTTTTACTAGTACACATATTTATTATCACTTAGACATATTTTTAAGAATAGTTTTATCACTCCAGATATTTATTATAAAATGTAAGGCTTAATATTCTTTGCAACTACAAATTGAGTAACCTTTGTTGATAAGTTAAGAAAAAGAGTGATAGATGATGGGAAATGAAATTTATTGTAACATATTCATGGGGCAAAATACTGGCTTATAATGGAAGGCACAGAACAAAATGCTACTGATTTAACTGGGGAAATATATCATGAAAGTTTTGAAAAGAAAAATGTTAAGGACAATTTATGATTATTAATTGGCCAGATTATTTTGTTGATAAGTTCCTCTGAAAGCATTTATTTTTAAATCTACTTTATAGGGAATTGTTGGGTAAAAATGTTTCAAAAGTCATATTGTCCACTTCCTTTTTAGTCTTTTGCAAAGTGTCCATAATACTATGTCTAAGCCTTAAGTATAAAAAAAAAAAAGAAAATGAAAATTTTTCCTTTATAGCTGATGACACGTGGGACACCAACAAAGATGTTATTTCTATGACTTAGAATTGTTTGCCAGTGATAATCCAGTTCCATTCCAGATCTTTCTCAGCCATCCAGAAGAACTCTGTTCTTAAATATGGCACTTTCAAACTAGTGACTTACAAGTATGAGTGTAATCCATGCGGGGCATATCTGTGTTTTCATTTTACATTTTCTGCTACTGTTAACTGCCCAGGTCACTGTGGGATTCACTTTCTTTGCCTTTCCTAGCTGTGACACACTGGACTGCTTCACAGAGGCCAGCTTCCAGAGTCGTTGAAATATTTTTCATTTGGCTGCTCTCCTATAGCAACCCTCCTCAACTCTCCCCATCAAACAAATTACCAAGAACATTTTTTAAAAAAATCCTTACCCGAGGATATGTTTTTATTGATTTGAGAGATAGAGGAAGAGGGGAAGAGAGAGAGAGAGAAACATCAATGTGAGAAACATCCATCAGTTGCCTCTCATTTGGCCCTGACCAGGGATCAAACCCACAGTCTAGGTATGTGCCCTGACCAGGAACTGAACCCACAGCCTCTTGGTGTATGGGATGATGCTCACACCAATGGAGCCACCTAGCCAGGGCCCAAGAATTCTTTAATAATGCAGTATTAACATTCATATATGAAGATGACTATTGGCAGTGATTAATTGGATATTAGTTACTGAAAAAAATACCTGCAGAATTTTAAAAAAGGAAAATGTCTATTCTGAATGTAATGTCAGAATCTTGGAGAGCATTTAGTGAATTTGTTTATGAGGCCAAGGCATTAGCAGGCTGGAAAGCAATGTGACATTGCTGGAACTCAAGAAGAAGAGCAAGTTACCATGCCAGGGGCAAGCTCAGGCCTCCGGGCAAAGCTCCCAGTCACTGAGAGGCTCACTTGTTTTGAAAACTGTACAAGTAATTACTGTTAAGTCACATTCTGTGGTTGCTAGCACTATTGTGCAAAGTGGCTTTACAAAAGAAGCATTGCTAGAATGCATTAGAAATGATGATTTAGGATTGGACTGGCTTTGTTGAAATAATCTAAATTACATGCTGCAACGTGTTTTATCCAAGTGGCTAAAATCACTGACTTAGGGATTTAAGTGTGAGAAACTTATGCAGTTGTCTCCTCTCATCTGCAGTTTTGCTTTCTGTGGTTTCAGTTATCTGTGAACAGTTGCAGTGCAAAACTACTAAATGGAAAATTCCAGATAGCAACAATTCATGTTTTAACTTCAACAAAATGAAAAGCGAAACCATTGAATGGGAGAATATATTTG
Organism: Eptesicus fuscus; assembly: GCF_027574615.1. Classification (NCBI taxonomy): domain Eukaryota; kingdom Metazoa; phylum Chordata; class Mammalia; order Chiroptera; family Vespertilionidae; genus Eptesicus; species Eptesicus fuscus. The sequence goes on from NC_072480.1 coordinate 19,532,989, forward strand.
TCAATGATACATCTGATAAGGGGTTCATTTCTAAAATATGTAAAGAATTTATACTACTCAACACCAAGAAGACAACTCAATTAAAAATTGTGCAAAGGATATGAATAGATACTTCTCCAAGATGGCCAACAGATATATGAAAAATGCTCAATGTCACTGTCACTAATCATCAGAAAAATGCAAATTAAAACCACAATGAGATATCCCCTCACATCTGTCAGAGTGGTTATCATCAATGAATCAGCAAACAAAAGTGCTGGAGAGGATGTGGAGAAAAGGGGACACTTGTGCACTGTTGGTGGGAATGCAGACTAGTGCAGCCACTGTGGAAAACAGTATGGAGTTTCCTCAAAAAATTAAAAGTGGAACTACCTGTTGAACCTCAGAAGGAAGGTGGTGGGCAAGGGTGGGGGAGTGGGAAGAGATCAACCAAAGAACTTGTATGCATATATGCATATCCCATGGACACAGACTATAAGGTGGTGAAGGCCTGGGGTGGGGCCATAGGTAGGCTAGAAAGGTCAATGGGGGTTAAAAGGGGACATATGTAATACTTACAACAATAAAGATTTTTTAAAAATTAAAAATAAAAATGGAACTATCTTATGACCCAGCTATTTTACTTCTGGGAATTTATCCAAAGAAACTCAGAATACTGATTCAAAAGAATATATGTACCCCTATGTTCATTGCAGCATTATTTACAACTAGAGGCCTGGTGCAAGAAATTCGTGCACCAGGGGGGAGGGGGAGGTCCCTCAGCCCAGCCTGCACCCTCTCCAATCTGGGACCCCTCAGGGGATGTCTGGATTGGGCCTAAACCGGCAGTTGGACATCCCTCTCGCAATCTGGGACTGCTGGCTCCTAACCGCTCACCTGCCTGCCTGCCTGATTGCCCCTAACCCCTCTGCCTGCTTGCCTGATTGCCCCTAACTGCCCTCCCCTGCTGGCCTGATTGCCCCTATCTGCTTCTGCCTCAGCCCCCACCACAGTGGCTTTGTCCGGAAGGAAGGCAGGACGACCAGAAGATGTCTGGTTGACCTGGTCTAATTAGCATATTACCCTTTTATTAGTATAGATAGCCAAGATTTGGAAGCAGTGCAAGTGTCCATCAGTAGATGAGTAGATAAAAAAGCTGTGGTACATTTGCATAGTGGATTACTACTCAGTTGTAAAAAAGAAGGAACTTTTACCTTTTGCAACAGCATGGATGGACCTGGAGATTATTATATTAAATTGAAATAATCCAGTCAGAGAAAGATTCCATATGATCTCACTTATATGTGGAATCTAATGAACAAAAAGAACTGAGGAATAGAATAGAAACAGAGGCATGGATACATGGAAGAGACTGACAGCTGTCAGAGGAGAGGGATCTTGGGGACTCTGGATGAAAGAAGATGAAGGCATTAAGCAAAAATTACCCCCCTGTCCCTCCCCACACAAATAGAAACAGACAACAGTGTGGTGATAGCCAGAGGGAAAGTGGGAGTAGGTTGGTGGGGGGGAGGTGGAGGTGGGCAAAATTGAGGGAAAATAGGGACGGAAAGAGAGTTTTGCTTGGGATGATTGGTGCCCAATGCAGTGTGGAGATGATGTTTTGTTGAGTTGTACACTTGAAACCTGTCTGATTTTGTGAACTCATGTCACCCCAATAAATTCAATGAAAAATTTGTTTTAAGTTGCATTCTGTTCTGAATAGTGTTATGAAATTTTGTGCTGCCCAGCTCCATCCCACCTGGGACATGAATCATCCCTTTGTCCAGAGTATCCAGGCTGTATATGCTATCTTCCCTTAGTCACTTAACTAGCTGTCTAGGTTATCAGACCTACTTTCACAGTATCACAATGCTTGCTTTCAAATAACCCTTCATTTACTTAATAATGGTCCCAAATCGCAAGAGTAGTGGTACTGGCAATTCAGATATGCCAAAAAGAAGCCATAAAGTGTATATATGTATAGAACAATATATATTTTACATAGGGTTTGCACTTCAGGCATCCACTAGGGTAGTGAAATGTACCCCCATGGATAAGGAGGTACTACTGTATTCTTAGTAATGTTGGAGAGTCAGCGATACTTCAGAGAGTATCATAGGTCTTCATCATCTAAGTAGACCTTTGAGACCGCATGGATTGTGACTTGATTTGTCTCACAATAAATAAGTTCAAAATGACTAATGGATTCTGACAACCAGATGTGTGACAGAGTCATGTTTGCAAATTCCTTGATTCAAATCCTTCGGTGTATATTTAGCATTTAACATTTAAACATTTAGACGACAGGATTGTAATTCATGGTGCCTGTCAGATGGGTCCATGGATGCATGTGCATGTCTGGGTGAGCAGAGATAGATTAGGGAATGGCAGCTTGCCAGGGCACCATTGCATGCTGGTGGAATATTACTGGTATAAATGCAAAACATGCACATGGTAACTCAGGTGTCAACATGTAACATTTAGGCAATTGGCAAAAAAAAAAATTATTCCAGCACCATCATGGGGTGAAAACCAGGTAACAATAAGAGTTGTTGTCATTGTTGAACTATCTCTACTAAATATTTTCATAAAAATAACAAAATATTATTGACATTGCTGAACTATCTCTTGAATATTTTGCACCATGTTACTGCAAGCCTTACCACCATCCGAGTTTAGAATCATCTGAATTTGGTAATTTTATACCTAGTAGTATTTTAAATGGGTCACTTTATTGGTAATGAGTGATTTTAAATTTACAAGTTATTAGTGTGCTTCACAAGAATTTGCCTGGGTTGAGAAAACTGAACTGAAAAAAGGAGCATGGAAAAGTGGGAAATGTTTTGTTAACATAAAAGTAAACAAACAAACAAAAGAACTTTGAAAGGTTAACATAAAAGTAAACAAACAAACAAAAGAACTTTGTGACTTTGTTATATCTGTGTGAGTTACCTCTGCCCTCATGAGCATGAGTAACTAATACTACCCAGTAATGACAGGCCAAAAAACTGTGAAATGAAAGAGGTTGAAGCAAGTGCTAATGGTGTGTTTTTTCAGTAAGTGAACTAACTCTGTTAACTCACCATAAAGAAATACACAATTTTCTTAATAGAAAACAAATTTTACTCAACTCTATTTAATAAATGTTGAGTAAATACTTCAAAAATAGCAGTTTGATTGGATACTAAACATTTAGCTGTTCTGGGACACCCCTATGATTCAATCTCAATTTGGCAGAACGTGCACGTGTGTGTGTGTGTGTGTGTGTGTGAGAGAGAGAGAGAGAGAGAGAGAGAGAGAGAGAGAGAGAGAGAGAGAGAGAGGTGCGAGTGACAGCTAGAATCCATTTATCACCTGCAAAATTTTGCACAAACATTATGTAAATGCCAAGAGCACTTTGACTTTATAATGTCCCATTGGAGAAATATCTGGACTCTGTCCTGATGGCCAGGGCAGATGGTTGATATCACGTGCTAAGAATGGGCACTATGCAATTCCCAGCGTTTGGAATGCTGCCACGTAAATTTGAAATAGGTCAGAGTAAAATGCTGGAATTTTCATATGCTTATGAAAGAAAGGGCGCAAAATTTTAAAACTGGGGGAATCATGGGAAGTTATTTTCTGAGAGAACAACCCTATGAGTAAAGATATGTTTAGAACAAGACACTGATTTATCTGGCTCTTGCCTGGATGAGCAGGAGATGGAAATAGTTCTTACAGAAATGAAGTGCCTGAGACTATATTGGAGTAGTGTTTTTCTTGCAGTGGTCATTTTTAACATGTGTGCTGATTCATCTTACATTAATTTTTATGCCATAATAATGTAATAGTTATCACTAATTCTTATAATGTAATTACACCATGTATGCTAGCTTTAATGAGAGCCTATAAGGAGATTAAAGTAAAAGGATCACATGACATGCTTTATGTTATAAATAAGAGAAGAACTTTTAAAATTAAATTGTGAAGTTACATGGGGAGAAATAATCAGATACTATATGTGTCATACTTTAAAATTGTTTTGCCTTTTAGATATAAACCACAGACTTTCAGCTCTTGTCATCCTTAGGTGGGAGGAAGCAGCATCAGAATGCCGTGAGACAGCTTCTAGAAAGCTCGATTTGCATATCCTTGATAACATAACTCAGACCCAGAATTGTACACTGTAACCAAAATATAAATAATGTATAAAAATATAAATACAGTGTAAGTGGCTATTTTATTAAATTAGAGCCACTGGGTTGAGAAAATTTATGAAAATAATAAGGAACTTTTAAGCTACCAAACTATTCTGTCATAAGTGAGTTATTACAAACATAAGTGTCTTATGCAGGGTGAAAGAAAAAAGAAAACTTGACCCACAGATGTGCACACACAACAAGTGATGTTTTGTGATTTGTTGGTTTGCTGTCCACAAAGAGGAGCAGTATGAGTCCGCGGAGCTGGGCAAAGTGTCGGATCAGAGATTGCCTGTGGGGTGAGGAGCGAGCTGCTCTGTGACAGCACTGGGCCAGGCATTTCACGTACTTGTAATATGAGAGGAAGGAAGAGCGTGATGAACAGCAGAGTAATTGGCAGAGATTAGAAGGGGTGGTATGATCGGTGTGGAACCTCAGGTGATGAAAGGGCGGTGGGTTGCTGATGTCAGAGAGGAGGCAGCTCTGGAGACTCCGAAGGCTGCCCAGCAGGGGAAGGCTACCACTGTGCGCAGTGGTTACTAAAGGCAGGTGTGTGCTCATTCAGAAGCACATTTGTCATACAGAAGATCTATGGGTCATATGTGGCATGAGAAGAACAGGAATAGACCAGAAAACAAACTGGCAACAGGGGTGCTTATATCTGTCTCTCTGTCCATCTGCCTGCCCGTCCATCTATCTGTCCATCTATCCAATTCAAGAAGGCAGAAAGAAAGTTCTTGGTTGATTCCTGTGATCAGTAGCTCTTGGCTCCTATGTCACACTCATTTCTAACTACAGCTATGCCTGTTGTTGTGGCCGGGACAGCAGCTCACATTCATACGATGACCCTGAAATCACCAAGGGAAAGTTGTATAATATTTAGTGTATTCTTTCTGAGAAAGTAAACTCAGGTAAAACATATATTTGAGAAAGATTTCTATCTCTCCATTAGATTGATGATTCCTTGAGGGAAGAAATCATCTCTTACTCATCTTTATAGTTTTGGTGTCTAGCACAATGTTTTCTACATAGTAGGTAAAATATTTGTGACAGTGAACAGAACAGAACAGAAATCACTTAAGTGTGGGGAAAAAATCATGTTGTTTAGAATCCAATATTCCTATTATCAGGAAATATCCCAGAAAACATCCATTGCCCTACCCATATTCCTACCCATTTTCAACCCTCACAATCAGATAATGTTTTTATGCATTTAATTAAGGGTTCATTTACTAAAGCATCTTTCGTAACAAAGGGGATAAGTTTCTAATATGCTTTTAGGGACATTTAACAGAGGAAGGTATTGTAAAGGTACAATCACATGGAGGGATTGTTCTCTACCATTGTGCATCACCTGTGCCAGACAGAAGCTCCCCGACTCCTGCTTTTCTGAGATGATTCTAAGCTCAGAGACGTGGGTGCTGCTTGCCTTAGTTAGCCTCATGGATACCCTAACCTCATGGTGGAACTTGCCAGATTAAACTCAGGGATGAGGACTGTAGACATTCCACAAGATATCTTTAGCTGAGGCTTGGCCAGGGTATCCTTGTATCTACCCAGGCCTAACACATCCCTGAAGGGACCAAGAGAATTAGCATCATGTGA